>NW_027314764.1:0-290000 GCF_023375885.2 Dermacentor andersoni
GCCGCAACCGCTCCTCTTCCGTCATAGACGGATTGGCTCTGGCGATGTAATGCATCGGTTCTAGTGGACCAGACGGCCACATCAATTGCATCGCACGCTGTTATTTCTAAAGCTGCAGTCGCTGTTACAGATCTGAAGTCCTTGTTACCAAGGAAAGTGCGAAACTACTGGCAACGCTTGTGGTACGTGGAAACAAATAAGCTGCACGTAATAAAGGCACAATTAGATTTCTGGCCGTCTGCAACAAAATTACGCCGAACAGATGTGATATTCTGTCGTTTAAGAATTGGACACATTCGGTACCAATAACTTTTTCCTCACTGGAAATGAGCCTCCCACCATCCGGGAGAGGCTGACCGTCCTCCACGTCCTCCTGGAGCGTCGAGAAACCGAATCTGAAACACTTTCCTTTAGCATACCGGCAGCACATCCCCTTCATCCTGGAATGCTACTTGGTGCAGAACCGCTGTTTGACTCCCACGCAGTCCTAGGTTTCCTGAAAGATGTTGTGTTACATGTTATTAGTCCCATTCGTTCGTAGCATCTCTTCTCTTAAGAGGTCTGTCCTACCCATAAATAGTGAGTCGGCAGTCACGTCATCTGCCCCCACGGTGGTCGCAGCTGGCGCTGCTCCACCAACCGAGCAGAAGGGACTACCAACCCCGAAGGTGGGCGCAGCCGAGACTGCCCCAACCTCCCCGGCCCCTTCCAGCGCTGGCAACAGCCGGCGCAGCCAAATCCCTCAGGGAGCCCCATCAACCTCCGGGCTGGTGGGCGCAGGGGTGTTGCCCTCCAAGGTGAGACTCTCTCGGGAAATATCTCGCTCGCAAGAGCACGTGTCCGGCGCCTCACAAGAGGCAATGGACACTACACCTGTTCTTAAGGCGCACCAAGCGCCTAAGGAGCGGCGAGGCTCCCTCGAACGCTCCAGAAAGGGCAGAACCGCCGTTACAGGGCCTCGAAAGGGCTTTGTAACCTAAGGCATCACCTCCTTTTCCATACCCACAGCACGTATTTACTTCCAATATGGCTACACAGATAATTCAATGGAACGTCAGAGGTCTTCTTAGAAACCTTGATGATGTGCAGGAACTCATCCACAAACACAATCCAAAAGTGCTGTGTTTACAGGAAAAACACTTAAAATCGAAACACACAAATTTTCTCCTACAGTATGTTACGTTTCGCAGAGATCGCGATGATGCTCTCGCATCGTCGGCCCCTGCGGGGGCGTCTGCGCAAGCAGGCGTTTGGTGTGTGGCGACACCACGGACCCGAGCACATGAGGGTCGGACCCTCCCGCGTGTAGCCGTGCGCGGCTTAGCCGTGTCTGGGGAAAGGGGGATCCTGGGGGTTGAGCTCATGCTGGGTGTTTGGACCTTTAAGGCCCCCCGGCGGAGGCAACACACCTCTTCGGCCTCTGCTTCACATAGACGGCACCCCCGGACTGACCCACCCGGGGGAAATCGGTAGTTGCCTTTCTCTTTCTCCCTCAAATCTTCGTCTTTCTCTCACTTTAATCTTTCCTGTCCTCTCTTTATTTTCGTATTACGTCCAGCTTCGTAGGGTTAACCTTGTGCACTATATCCAGTCTTGGGTATATGGATTTGGTTATAGCGGGGTTGTACCGCTGGCGTGCTCAGAACTGAATATTTCCGTCCTGTGTCGTACCCTGGTTGGGCTCCATGGTGGGCGGCGGCCATCCCTGCCGAAAAAACCATACTTCTAATGGCCACTTCTTTTCCCCGACTACCTGATCGCCCTCCGAAACGAGGGCGCACCGAAGATATTTTCCAATTTCTTGGGAACAAACAGCCAAACTTCCCCCGATTCCATGTAATTCATTCAAACAATCCTGAAAAGACCATGAGAATGATTTCTCCTTTCCTCGTATCTAAGCACCTAACTGAAACTCTTGGTACAGGCTATAAAGCAACGAAAATGGCTAGCGGCGATCTCCTTCTGGAACTCCGCAATCCGAAACAGCATGAAAATCTTCCTAAAGTTCAGTCATTTGGGGAAATCCCAGTAACAGTAACCCCACACCGTACTATGAACACCAGCCGTGGTGTTGTTTCTGACGACGATTTGATAGAGCTCACAGAAGCCGAACTGTTGGAAGGCTGGAGTGAGCAAAACGTGATCAATGTTAAAAGAATCATGCTAAGGCGCGACGGCAAGGAGATAAAAACCAAGCATCTTGTATTGCCTTTCTCCTCAAGCATTCTGCCTGAGACACTCGAGGCCGGCTATGTAATGCTACGGGTCAGGCCGTATGTTCCAAATCCTCTCCGCGGCTTCAAATGCCAGCGTTTCGGCCACAGTTCCCAGAACTGCCGAGGCCGGCAGACATGTGCAAAATGTAGTTCCCGTGACCATGCCTCTGAAACGTGTGAAAACGCTCCACACTGCGTGAACTGTGATGGCGAGCATGCCGCATACTCGCGGTCATGCCCGTCGTGGAAGAAAGAAAAAGAAATAGTCACAATCAAAGTAAAAGAAAACATATCATTCAAAGAGGCACGCAGGCGGGTTGCATACCTTCCTAAGGCCAGCTTTACCGAAGTGGCGCGTCAGGGGGCAGCCTCACAACGGCCTCCGGCGGCTGTCCGACCCACGAGCCGTGAGTCGGCAGTTACGCCATCTGCCCCCGCGGCGGTTGCAGCTAGCGCTGCTCCGTCAACCCAGCAGACGGGGCCACCGTCCCCGAAGGTGGGCGCAGCCGAGGCTGTCCCAACCTCCCCTGCCCCTTCCAGCGCTGGCAACAGCCGCCGCAGCCAAATCCCTCAGGGAGCCCAATCGACCTCCGGGCTGGTGGGCGCAGGGGTCTTGCCCTCCAAGGCGAGACTTTCCCGGGAACCCTCTCGCTCGCAAGAGCACGTGTCCGGCGCCTCACCAGAGGCAATGGACACTACACCTATTTTCAAGGCGCACCAAGCGCCTAAGGAGCGGCGAGGTTCCCTCGAACGCTTCAAAAAGAACAAAACCCCGGTTATAGGGCCTCGAAAGAGCACTGGAACCTAAGCTCTGAAATCTCTGTAATTTATACTTATGTTTCCGTATACACAGCACCTATTTACTACCAATATGGATACACCAATAGTTCAATGGAACGTCAGAGGACTTCTCAGGAAGCTTGATGACGTGCAAGAGCTTATCCAAAACCACAATCCAAAAGTGCTGTGTCTACAGGAAACACACTTAAAACCACAACACACAAACTTTCTCCGACTGTATGTCACGTTTCGCAAAGATCGTGATGGTGCCGTCGCATCATCGGGCGGTGTTGCCATTGCTATCCATAAGAGCATTGCATGTCAACTTTTACAGCTACAAACGCCCCTTGAAGCAGTGTTGGTTCGAGCTGTACTCCTAAACAAACTCATCACCATTAGCTCTCTTGAAAACTCCAGCATGGCCACAGTGCGCATCGTTGTGGAAAGAGGCACCGATTTCTAAGCTTAAGCTGCGGGGAATCACCAGAAGCCACCGACTGCCTTCACGAGCGTAATTGCGGCAGTGGAGCAGCTGGTCACGAATGGCGAAATGAACTGCTTGGCTTTGGAGGCTTCGAAATAGAGGGATGATCGGTGATCCAGATAGAAATTGGAAAAGAGAAGCGATGCATGGGTCACGAGGTTGTGCGGTCGCGAAGGAGTCATCTCGAGAGATAACACGGAGTGTGCGGATGTTTTTCAGCAGGCCGAGTCTGGAGGTAGAGGTGAACGAGACAGGGCGCCTGCTCCTGAGTGTGTGCGCCCGCTGCAGTATCAGACGCGAATATTGTACTCCTGGATGTGTAGTTCTCAACAGGCTTGGCAGCCAGTGGGATCTTTCAAGTCGGCCAGCAAACAAAGCGCATGGTGACTTGTGACAGTCGAATGGGCGCGCGTACAGGTTAAGTCATAACTTGCCATGTGCCCATACTAAAGCCACACACTTCTTCGGTAACGCTATAATTGGCCTCAGGCTTCGTCAGCGTGCGACTCGCATAGGCGACTACGTATTCAGGATAGCCGCGCTTTTGTTGGGCGAGGACGGCGCCCATACCGACCCCGCTGGCGTCTGTATGTACCTCAGTTGCAGCTGGCGGGTCGACATGGCATTATTGGGGTGGGGAGGTTGGTGGGGAGGTGAGAAGACGACGCAGCGTAGCGAAAGCGGAGTCATGCTGGGGACCAGGAGGAGAGGGCGGCGTCACCGCGTAGAAGTTGGATCAATGGCGTAATGATCTATGTGAAATTCCGAACGAAGCGCTGGAAATATAAGCATAGGGCGACAAAGCTTCAAAGTTCTTTGATGGTCTTAGGCTTTGGAAACTCGGCGGCTGCTTGAAGTTTTGCAGGATTGGGTAGAACCCCGTGCTTGGACGTAACGCAGCCTAATATGGTGAGATTCTCGCGCGGAGAAGCGTCACTTTTTCAGGTTGAGTTGGAGGTCATCGTTCATTATACAGATCAAAACATGTCTGAGGCGGAGCAGATGAGTCGGAAAATCAGGCGAAAAAACGACATCGTCGAGGTAACAGACATATAGATCACTTGAGGCCATGCAGCGTGTTGTCCTTGAGTCGTTCAGACGTGGCAGGGGCGTTAAAACGCCCGAAAGGAATCACGATAAATTAATATAAGCCGTCAAGCGTAATGAATGCGGTTTTTTGGCAATCAGCCGCAGCCATCGGGACCTGCCAGTACCATGAACGCAAGTCAATGGACAAGCACAATTGTGCTCCCTGAAGACTGTCGAGAGCGTCGTCGATGCGATGTAAAGGATAGACGTCTTTGCGCGTTACCTTATTTAACCGACGGCAGTCGACGCAATGGCGAATAGACGCATCCTTCTTTCGAACTGGACCGACAGGAGATGCCCACGGAGTGTGCGAAGGTTGAGTAACGTCACATCGCAGCATACCTTCGACTTGAGTGGTAATGACACGACGTTCTGCGGCAGAGACGCGGTACGGTCCTTGACGTAATGGCTGATGTGAACTGGTGACAATGTAGTGCTGCACTTGCGACGTGCGGCCAAGTTGAGCTTGCGAAAGGCCGAATGAAATTCTAAAGTGGCGCAGGAGATTAAGAAGCATACTTTAAAAGAGTTAACTGCGGGGCTAGTTGGTGATCTTGCATACTACTCTGATAATACTTTTACTCTATGATGCCTAGTGCGCGCGCGTGGTGTCGTCGTCTTTCTTATGTGTGTTGATTTGGCGCAAGATCTTTTTAGTATGCGAGATCAAGAAGGTCGGCGCGTTCGGCAGGTGGGAGAGTATCGGCGATGGCATTCGAGAGCGTATCCCTGGGCGTCTCCTCAAGCACTGAAATCGAAGATGGTTGGCTGGAGTCGACATCAAGTCTCCAGGGACGTCAAACACGAAGAGTCGAGGAATTCCGAGACGCCAAGGCATTCACCAACTAGAAACGTAAAAGTCGCACAGACGGGTTTGTAGAAGTATACGTTGCTGCAGATGCAGGCCGATGTAAAGAAACTTCGGCGCGTGCACAGTCGATCACGACTTTATGACGAAATAAGAAGTCCCATCCGAGCATGGCGTCATGCAAGCAGGCGGGAAGAACAATACAATTAACGATATAAACAATGCCGTGAACAAGCGCATGTGCAGGCTGCGTACGGAGCGACGCGCTGCGCACTTCACGTACGAAGCGACTGTCCAGAAAGCGACATGGTCTCCTTGCGCAGTGACCGGCGCAGTTTGGCGGCTATCACAGAAACGGCTGCGCCAGTATCCATAAGAGCGATTGCAGGAACACCTACACAAATTTCGACCACGTTAGCAGGACCGGGGCGAGGACTTACCCAGTTCGAATGGGCCTCTTCAACGGCGACGTTTAGTTTTCCTGGTCAGGTGGTGCAAGTTGCTGACGCATTGGGCATAGCGAGCGTCTTCGAGGGGATGGCGAGCGACGCGAAGGAAATTCTGGGAGGTCAGAACGAGCAAATGATTGGGGGGAAGGAGCGGCGTATTGGCGAAAGGCTGGCTGTCGAACTGGAAGGGCCGAGAGGCGTCGCCAAGAACTCCACCAAGGATTGGCTCTCGGTGCGGTCCAAGATGCAGCATGGGCTTCCGGTGGCACCGGTTGCGACTGGGTTGAGAAAGACGCCGGCGTAGGCCTGTGCACTGCCTGCCCGTTCGTAAGAGGTGCGGCCACACGTAGGACTAGCTGCGCATAGGTGAGAGGCGTGGCGACAGGCTGTACTGCCAGCGCAGAGTTGAGATTCGCGGGCGCAGGCGGCTGATGGTGAGCGGAAGGGACAACTTGAGCGACCTCTTCGGGAATGAGGTTGCGGAGCGTGTTTGGAAGACGGGAGGTGGGCTCCTGATTGAAGGTGACTAAAGAAAGTTGGCGGACAGCTTCGTCACGCACAAAGTCCATGGCCCGCTGAAAGAATAAGGATGGGTCGTACATGCTGTGAAGGCTCGCCAACGAGCCGTCGCTTCCCGGAGCGGGCCGAGTCGAAGCGCGTTACTTTCCTTAAGTCCTCATAGCTTTGGCATAAGCTCGCCAATTTGGAGATGTTGCGTGGATTCTTGGCTAGGAGCATCTGAAATACGCTGTCATCGATGCCTTTCAGTATATGGTGAATTCGCTTAGCTTCGGGTATGGCGGCGTTGACTCGTTTACAAAGGTCCACGACGTCTTCAGTGTAGCTCTTGAAAGTTTGCGCCTTGTGCTGTGCTCGGGCAGTAATAAGGCCGTAATTTTAATGAGTTAGCACATGTGTTGCGTCGAGTAGATTGGAAACTGTGCTACTTCAACATAGTGGTGGCACTGGAATTAAAGCCCCACAAGTATGGGGCTGCAAACACCAGCTTACTACAGTCAGGTAACAGAAGAAGCAGCCACATTGGTAAACACGCAGTGAACTATTTCTCAGCGCTTCTCGTCGCCTTGGCCAATAAGCTGTTAGGGCTGCTGGTTTTGGCCAGTCATCGTCAATGGTTATACATGCAAACACTCCTATCGGCATTTATGTGGCGATTTAGAAAGCAAGGTCTTCCAGTACTGTGCCGTTTCTTGTCAGTGTTTTGCCTCTGCCCCTCTTTACTCGTTTCTTGTACACTGTAACATGTCTTATGAACTGTGTTCCAATACTGACAGTAAATGGCTAAGTAGACAGCTAAGCGAAGAGCTTCGCCAAAACAGCCTCAAAGTCACAAACGACACAGGCTATATTCCTGTGTAACCAAGATGGTGTCCCACTAGAAGGTTCAGAAACATAATGAGAAGATTGTCAGCTCACAGGGAAACAGATTGACACTTTTGACGCGGTTTATGTAAGTAACATTGTTTAGTAGGTTTGCACGCTCAGCGTTAAAGCCATTACAATAAGTGCATTTCTCAGCTTCTCCTTTTTATCACGAGGGGATGTCGTGTTACAGAGACGCCCTCCAGACAGTTCAAGGCGTGTTACATTGCTGCGGCTCACAGTGGTCTTAGTTGTCAACGTAAACTGCCTACAGTACTGGCAAGAATTGGAGCACACCGATTGTATCTACGCAGTCATTGTAGCTTGCTCATGAAGACACGTAATCCACTTGAGTTTGGCTGAGTGTAATGCTCTCTGGTGCAGCTCCACACAAGGAGTGAATAGTGGATTCTCGTGATGGCTGTCACAAACAGGCCTCAAGAGTTGGACGCTGCTGCACTAAGGTGAGTACATCGTCTTATCAGCGACGTCAGCCCAGGCTGTTTGAGCAATGATGGTCTCCAGTTATGTTCAGTACTTGAAACCCGGTGGATTCAAAACGATGATTCCTGCTGGCCAAGACCATAGGAGTGGCGATTTCCAGCAAACACCGGGCCATATTCACATTTCTAGTCATAGTCCACATAACAAGACTGACTTGGAGAGCTTAAGAACCTCCCTTTTTGCTTTGGTTACCTTGTTAGGTGATAACAGTGGTAGTGAAAAATTCTTCTGTACGCTTACTATTGAATCTAACACCGCGATTGTTGCACCGGCAACTACCATGAGGGGAAGAGGATACTGTTACGTGGTATTGACGGTGAAGAAAAAAGCCAAACTGACACGGAGGAAGAAAACTCGGGAGAGGCCTTGACGTCACTCATTGTGAAGTGAAAGTGAAGCCGGAAGTTGGCGTTGCTCATGGCGTTGCTCCGCCTATCGGGCCAGCTCTCCTTTCTTGTTTACATTTTACGCGAAACCACGCCGCGCTGCGCGCAACCGTCCTGCTCGGAACCGCGCGCTCCGCAGCGATACTAAACAATCGTTAGCACGTTAGCATGATTCCGCCAGAGGGCAAAATTTCCAGCGGATATTCCTTCGTCCGTTGTCATTGCCGTGGCGCGGTACATTGCGAACAGCGTTGCATGCGCGTTCATTTCACAAACTTTAGTTCCTCCTGTCCCACCTGGCCACAGGAGGAAGAAGAAGCATGTGCTTGCTGCGGACGCGTCCGCACCGGCTCCCGTTTTCTCGCCAATTTAAATGTGCCTTTTGCCCAGTTTTGTGCCTTTTCTACTCGGAATCGGATTCTTGAAGTTATCTTCTATCTAGGGAGGCCACATTTCGGCAAGTGCATGACCTCTGGACTTTTTTACGAGTGATTTCATCTCTCGCCGCCCCGCCTCTCGCTAGAAGCCTAACGGCGACTACGGCCGCCACCATTAACGCCCGTCTCGACTCCGACCAAGCCGCCGCCGACCCCAGATGTCCCCGCGTCCACCCCGGCTGTGGTGGCCTCCAGCGATCACAACAAACGAGCCTTCCACCCAGGAACGACCCTACAGCGATGGCATACGAAGTCAATCGCCAAGACATGAGCCCGGAAGACTTCACCGCAGACGCAGGGTGGACTATCGTGGCTCCGCGCCCGTCAGTAATCAAGACTGCGTTGAGCCAGCCCAACCTCGTTAACCACCAGCGAAAGGGAGGAAATACGAACGCAACTGTCTCAACAGCCAGAAACTCCTTGATCAAAGCAAGCAGGATGCCCGCGCTGCTTCAACATGACATCAACATCGTGATTCGCATACGTGGCGGTATCAACGTAGCCAAGGTAGGCCAACTTACGGTCACCAAAGCAATTTGCATGGCTGCTTGCATCGAACCTACCGAGCGAAGCGAGGACACGATATGCCCCAATTTGAAGCAGAACATCATGGTGGTCAGCACACCGTCCGAAGCGAACGCAGCAAAATACCTCAGGATCCGCAGCATTTCCACAGGAGAGCAAACGTTTGAAACCACTGCATATAGGACGGCGCCGCACGAAACGTGCAAAGGCGTTATAAGAGGGGTTCCGCTCGATAAGACGCAGGACTCCATAAACCGCAAGATCGTCAACCCACGCAACCCGCTCGCTCTGGCGGCAAAGAGAATCAAGGAAACTGGCACGGTCATCATCGCCTTCGACGGCTTTCGAGTCCCGAACTATGTCAGATACGACAACGTCCTGATCAAGTGTTCTCTTTGCCGCAAGCAGATCGCCATGTGCCATGTGTGCGGCAGACTCGGCCATCGTGCCGACGTATGCCCCTCGCCCGACGACGCAATTTGCAAAGGCTGTGGACTAGCTAATCCTAACGCAGGTCATGTGTGCACCTCGATCAAATGTGCGCTCTGCGAGAGAAATCACGTCACGGCAAGCAATAAATGCACGAACCGCTTCCAACTCCCCTACGTCGTCCGAAGAAGACGAGTTGAAAGAAGAATCGCAGCAAACGCAAGCAAAAGCACCACGAGATCAGGACCAATCGCCCTGAGTCAGCACGACTTCCCACCGCTCAAGGACGCCGAGTGTAGCGCTATGAACGACAACGTGGCCGCCAACGCAGATGCTCGCTTGTCCGGTGAGCGGGGCCGCTCGAGATCGAGAAACCGCGGTCGCCTGTCGACACAATCGCGAGGACGCTCCAGGAACCCGAGCCAGAGATCCTCGTCAAGGGTACGATTCGCCCTCAGCCCATTAGTTGGCGGTGATGATCGGTTGACGTGGGCCCAACGAGTTCAGCAGCACCAACAACAGGAGCGACAAGAACAGCAGCACCAACAGCAGGATAGATCGAACCGAAGTCACATCAGAACCTATGGTAGTGGAAGTACCAGTCGCGGAATCCACGCGCAATCCGCATAAGAGAAAAGCCGTGACAAACACACATCCAACGAGCACGGACAGCGACATTAGAGAAATCAAGGAACTGCTCAGCGGGCTTGCAACTACCGTCGCGTCACTGAAGGACGGGCAAGACAAACTTACGACGACAGTAGGGACCCTCAAGGAAGGGTACGACAGGATAACGCTACAGATCAACCACATGATGGAGACGATCAACATCAATGGTGGAAGGCTCAACGCGCTAGAAATGGCAGGCCACCCGTCTGTGACGTCACAGCCTACTATCACCAAGCTACCTCGGGCGTTGTCGCTCGATAGACATAGCAACAACGTGGCCTCACAAAGGCCACCCAACGCCAACAACAAAGATGGCTGTGCAAACTGAAACGTTTCCCCTTTGGCAATGGAATTGTAGGGGATACGTCCGCAAAAAGGCCCCCCTGCAACAATACATTCGAGCCAAAAAAGACAAACCCCAAGTCATTCTCCTACAAGAGACAGATACCGCTACACCCTCGCTACCCGGCTATGACGTGACCGCAACGACACCGCAACACAAATGCAGAAGTATCGCCACGTTGGTCAGCAACAAGCTAGCCCACACGGCACACATTAATCACGACCACAGCAATTGCGAATTCATTCTCATGGAAGTCTTCCCTAGAGCCAAGAACGCCAAGAGCATATTCATCCTAAACGTTTACAGCAGCCCCAAGCACAGAGCACAAAAATTTAAGCAAATACTACAGCTCGCCCGCAACCGTGCCGGCGACAACCCCGTGATCGTGGCCGGGGACTTCAACGCCCCTAACACGGCCTTGGGATACGTCGCCAGCAGAGCCAAGGGCAAGGACTTACTAAACGATGCCGATGAACTTGACCTAAGGCTCATCACGAACGCCGAGTACCCCACAAGAACGGGTAACTCGGTCAACCGCGACACAACGTCAGATCTCACTTTCGTCTGCAATGTTCCAAACTATCAGTGGAACAACCTCTTCGAGGATCTGGGCAGCGATCATCACAATGTTGAGACAACGATTGACACCCCATCCAGAGAACCCAGAAAAATGACGTACGTCGACTGGGACAAGTTCCGCGAGTTCAGACACGAACGCCGAACTGGCAAAGAATCAATGGAACAATGGACGTCGCAACTAAAGGCCGACATTAAGGCGACCACGAAGGAAATAGCGACAGATCTGCCCGTTCAAAGCATGCTCAGCAACCCTATTGTCAAAGCGTGCTTAGCAGTGAGAGACATGCTTCCCTCGCCCTCTTTATCCTCGGTGTAAGCGAGCAGCGGCAGCGCCACGACAGCGGAGCGCAGCCGCTCCCCGGCCGTTCACAGCGGGTTGGTTTTTTTTTTTTTTTTACCAAGACTGTACATAATCTCGCCCATTTCGTTTACTTTCATTATGAGCGAGGTCCCCGTACGGGAGCCGAAACGTCTTGGTCTCATTTGGGTTTTGGCCGACGTCCTATGAGTGCACTAGACATATTAGCAACATTGGAGGCAAGCGCCCACATGCTTGCAACGACCTATTTCTAACCGTAAGGTTGTCGATTTGCCTGCATCGAGTGTATACACAACACCTCGACATTCGCGTGAACAGCTCAAATGCTTCAGTAAACTGTGCGACAACTTGGGACGACTAATGAGAACCGTAGACGAGTGCGGTCACTGCGATTGTCGCTGCGTTTGCGCAAATGCAATCACTCTGCGTTGGTTTACACCATCCATGGAATAACAAAAGCAGTGGTGACAACCAAATCGGTCGTGCCCGTATCCGTATCATTCAAGCATCTCACATGCCACGACGTTTTGCTGAACACGAATAGTCGCGAACGTGTCGCAGCATCCATGAACCAAGCCGTAAAGCTGCAAAATTAGCGCTGCATTAGGATAGTCAGCAAAGTACTAAAAGAGAAACGCACCGGAGCTTACACTCCGGGGCGGTACTGTTTCGTTCACTGACAAACAATCCCGAATGATGCCTCTAGATCTAATGCGCTAGAATGTGCTTTAGTGCCTACTCACGAGATATATAGTGGGCAGCATTGACTTCGCTGATTGGTGACGCTTGGGCAGGTTGCCGTTCGGGGACACAATGGAGCTCCGCCACGGGTCTCGGCGACTGCCGTGTAGGTTCTGGGAGCGGAGCGTGCCACAAGTACACCCACAATACGGAGCGTCCGGCGCTCACAGCCTGCAGTCACCAAGACCACGAGGCCGGCTGCCAAGCGCCGCAGTACTAACAGAACACGTCCGCTCGTTCCCGGCATCCAGCGGCTGCTGTGGCATCCAGCGGCTGTGGAACTATGGTGGAACGTCGGGCGAGCGCTTTGATTCACCTGAGGCAGAGAGAGTGGCTCACAAGGGGAGAGAGAAGCCACTGCCCGCACCGCTTCTTTGTGCAATGCTCATAACGGCCGCATCTGGCCAAGCTCGAAACCGTCAATCACTCTTTCATGCCCCAACCAACTTCTGCGCACACTGCGCAGGCGTACTTCCCTCTCTCAGAATTTCTTAGAGCAGGAGATAACGCTGAGCAAAGAGGGAAAGAATCTTTCTCGCCTTACATCTTGTCGCCGCGCGCGCAGTTCATGCTGTTTGGAGACCCCATTGTACCAATTGAACAAGGGCAGCATGCTGTAAGACACTGGCTCACAAGCAAACACAGACAGTGAGATAGAGAGAAAAAAAAAGGAACTTTCGTTGGCCCGTTTACGGCATATGCAATCTTTGTGCTTGTCCCGGTATTCTGCGCTATTTGGTTATGCCAGAAAGCTGCGCCGTGCTCATGATGCAACATCATGTTAAACGGCTGCTAAGACGCGATAGAAAACAAAAATAAATATGCTGATCAAAAGTGCATGTTGGAATCAATGTGAACAGTAGCTTTAGTGAAGCGCCTAATTAAATGCCTAAACTAAATACGATCAGTACAATTCTATTTACTTTTACCCTATGCCACGCTAGGGTATTGCGATGTTTATTCACCGCAGAGCGGACCATTGCATACTTGGCAAGTTGTGCAGGAATGCAAACACTAAATCAGGCGGACGCAGTGTGCGAGGCAACTACGCAGTGATGTCACGAGGGCGCACGTAACATATCATGCTTGACGAGGGAAGAGTGCTGATGACAGGTGAAGGAACACAGATGCATGGCACACATCTAGCTTGATTTAGTATTGTTCCCAATGAAATCCAAAACGAGTGCGAAAAATCTCGATCCAGTTTGTCACGGATCCTAAACTAAACCGTCATCGCTAAACAAACAGGATGTAGCGGAAATGAGAAGTTGTGCACTGCGGGTTCTTGTGCACTAGTCTATATCGAAATGAAGGATTGCCAACGTGCCCAAATCGCATTACTATTGTAACGTACGTTTTGTTCGTCCTTACGGCCTTTTGTTCGTCCTGCGCCGCATTTAGGTACAAGGAATACTATGATAACAGTTTTGTCTTGGTTTAATTTTTTATTGGATTGCTATATACCCTGTAACTAGGCTATCGAGCCTCAGTTACTCAATGCACCTATATATTACCGTTTACTGCAAGCACACCGAAGCGCGTGCCAAATGCAGTGCACTTTGAAACGGCGAAAAAGAGCTATTGCGGAAGCCTACAAATAATTCATGCAGAAAGGTCGCGAAGCTGGGAACGAAACGCGTGCCAAGATGTATTGCCAGATGTGTCAGAGGTGCACGACTGAAGCGCCACTAAAGGTGAGTGGGCGACAAACAGTGAAGCTACAAGAGCTATGCAAAAATCATCATCATCATCATCAGCTTGTTTTATGTCTGCTTGCTTTGCTTTGCTTTGCTTTGCTTTGATTTGCTTTGCTTGCTTGCTTGCTTTTGAGTTATCATCAATTGTTTCTTTCCTGATTTCGTTGTTTACTCTTGAGTAGTTACTCATGGCAGGTTTCTTTTTCATTGCCGCTACGCATGAGATTATTTCAGTCTCTCTGATGTTCCGCTTAACGTTCTTTGTTGCTGTGTTGCCCACTGTACAGGCCGCATACTTGCTGGTAAGCTTCCCAGTTCTTTTCCTCCACTATGAATCAATGTTTTTTTTTTCTGTACAGATACCTCAACACTCTCCGAGCCCATTCACTTTCTTCCATATTCCTCAGTCGTTCTTCATACTCAATTTTGCTGCGAACTTCCCTCAATTCAAAACTAGTCCAGCCCATATCACCCTGCACAGCTTGATTTTAGTCTTCCCGTGGGCGCCCAATGCGTGGCGTCCACGGGAACCATTGGTTCCCATCGAGTCCTGGGGCGCTATAACGTAAAACTATTCCAAACTTTTCTATTCCAATTCTGCTATCAGCACTCCACGTGGGATTCGCGAAAAACTTTTTTCGACCACCCCCACTTCACGCGTCTGTCACGCGACGTCACGAAAACCGCGATAGCTCCCCATCTGATATGATGTGTACACACTGATGATGCATGATTTGGCAGAAAAAAGAAAAACAGTTATTTCTGATTCGACCCCTTTTCACCATTCATCATCATCATCATCATCATCATCATCAGCCTGGTTAGGCCCACTGCAGGGCAAAGGCCTCTCCCATACTTCTCCAACTGCCCCGGTCATGTACTAATTGTGGCCATGTTGGCCCTCCTGACTTCCTAATCTCATCTGCCCACCTAACTTTCTGTCGCCCCCTGCTACGCTTCCCTTCCCTCGCAATCCAGTCCGTAACCCTTAATGAACATCGGTTATCTTCCCTCCTCATTACATGTCCTGCCCATGCCCATTTCTTTTTCTTGATTTCAACTAAGATGTCATTAACGCGCGTTTGTTCGCTCACCCAATCTGCTCTTTTCTTATCCCTTAACGTTACACCTATCATTCTTCTTTCCATAGCTCGTTGCGTCGTCCTCAATTTAAGTAGAACTCTGTTCGTGATCCTCCAGGTTTCTGCCCCGTACGTGAGTACTGCTAAGACACAGCTGTTATAAACTTTTCTCCATTAGCCCTCGGCTATTGGTAAAAGTTTTCGGGCTGCACCCACTTCACCTGCCTGTCACGCGACGTCACAAAACCGCACAAACTCACTGCGTCAAAGTGACGTGTGCGCGATAAAGATGCATTAATATGCCGAACAAAACCGAATTTTCTTCGAAATAGCCGCAGGCTGCCCCGTTCCGAAAGGAATAAAAGATGGCTGCCGCCGATCGTTGAGACGCTGGCTACTCGCACCTGCCGGAAAGCATGGGTGTATTTGCGTATAATAAAGCTTCTTGCGTGGCCGTGTAACGTTTTCGAGCACTTTCGGCACGTTTACCGCCTCATTCTGCCAACTCTTCTTTGCTGAGGGTCATTTTTAGCGTCATTCAAGTTTCCGTTGCATGCCGCCGCGATTTTCGACCAGGCACCACAAGCTAAGTAAAGGAAAGCCGACCAATCGCAGACCCCGGCACCACCCTTTTCATCCGGTTATCGATTTTCAGTGCACTGGCTCTGCCCCAGCGGATCCCTCTCCCCTTGAGCGTTCTCCTCGCCTCTTGTCAGCCAATTAATTAGATGCGACAAGCCGCTCAGTGTAGGCAATGTTATTCGTTTTTCAAGCAAACAAAACTGACCTCCTATGGACGAGGAGAGTATTATTGGTCTGTACAAACAACCCTGTGAGTGACCGTCCGGTGCTTGCGTCGGTGGTTAAGCAAATTTGACGTCAGGAGATTGGAATAGAAACATATTGGAATAGTTTTACGTTATAGGGCCCCTGATTGTACCCCTGATTCAAAGCAAACAACCGCAATTCCAAACGCAAGTCCTGGAACCATTACACCTTTCCACATACCTCGGAACACCTCGTACCTATTGTATCCACATAGCGCTTTGTGCTTCATTCTGGCTGCATTTCTCGCCCCTTTCAGTGTTGCTGTTCTTTTCCTGCTTTTCCATATATCTAGTGCCTTCTTTTATTCACAGACGAAGGAATTTATATTCTGTTACCCGAGGTATTTCCTGGCCCTGTATTGCCACTGCATGTTGAATGTTTTCATTAAATACCAGAACACCTCATTTTCGAACGCTAGATTTCAAACCTAAATTGTTCCCTTCTTGTACACAGATATTAGCCAGACATTGCAAATCACTTTGCTTGTTTGTTAGCAATACTATGTTCTCCGCATAAAACACACCTGGAAGCTGCTGCTCTACTACTGCACCCGTCTGTTTGTATAAGAGATTAAACCCGATATTACTTCCTTCAAACGCCCCCTCCATCCTCACCATGGACACCATAAACAGCAGTGGGGATAAAGGGTACCCCTGCCTCAGTCCCTTGTTGATAGAAACCTTTTCCTCGCTGCTCATCCCTTCCTATTTAATGCAAAAGGTATTTTCTACGTAAATATCTCTGCAAAGCTGCAGACAATCGTCACCTAAACCTTTCCCTTCCACAATATGCCACAAAATGTTGCGGTCTACGTTGTCATAGGCTCCTGTAATGTCCAAAAAAGCCACATATAACGGTGTACTTTCTACTTTTGATGTTTAAATACACTGAGTAAGAACAAATAAGTTATCATCTAAACGCCTTCCTATACTGAAGCCATTCTGAAGTTCTGCGAAAATGCCATTATTCTCTCCCCATGCTTGCAGCTTTAATTTGATTCTCTGCATTGCGAGCATGTATATTACCGATGTAATGGTCCATGGTCTATACGAGTTAATTCTATATTTCTCCCCCTTACCTCTATAAATGACAGTGATTTTTCTTTGTCGCCAACTGTCTGGTATTCGTCTATCTTGTAACGTTTTTTCTACTGCTTTCACCAGAGCTTCCTTACTTTTGAGTCCTAGTTCATTATACAGCATAACGGGAACCTTGACTGTAGATGTGCGCTTAGCAATTTTCTCTTCGGCTTTCTTCCAGTTGAAATTCGTCCGCACCAGTTCCTCATCCACCTGGGTCTCTTTCATGGTCTTTTTTCTTCAAATATAACCTCGTCATTGCCTTGGAAAGGTTCGGCTGTTATTTTCTAGTGTATTTTATTGCCGCTTCTCCTTCCAATCTGTCTTTCATCTCCGTCTAGGATATGTTTTTGTGTTGTTGTTGACTTCCTGACTAACAATTTTATGTGGTTCCAAAATATTCTTGGTGCGGCCTTCTTTCTCTCACGTATTTCTGACAACCAACGTTCACTTTCACTATTTATCTTTGCTTGCACGAGTATTTGAACCGTAGACTTTTTCTCCCGGTATATTTCCCATTTACTGATTACTTCATCCTGCGGCAACTGCGCCTTCTTTGCCTGCCTGCGCTCTCGAGATGCTTTCTGTCGTTGTGCGATCGCTTCTCGTATCTCCCTGTTCTACCAGCTTTTTGCTTTCTTTTTTTCTTTTCCAACCACCATGTTTCTCTTTCCGTATTTCTGTCGTTATTACACTTAGAAGCTCACTATATTCCCACTCTTTATTTGGCTATTTGCCAAGTTCTTCCTCGACTCTAGTGACTATATTGACACGTGTACTTGTTTGTCTTTATCGGGCGACACGTTTCACTGCCTAACAAATGTTATCGCACAGCGCAGAACGCGCCTGCATGTATCGGAAATTTCTGTAATGTTATCGATGCTTCCATCCGCTGTCTGTGACCGAACCTTGTGTAATCAGATCGCGTGGGTGCGCGATGCGAATAATGTAGGACTTTGTGGTAAGCACGCGGGTCCCAGCGATTACTCGGGAACATTTGACGACTGATGTATAAAAGCCGACGCGCTTGACCCGCTGATCAGATTTTCGACGATCGCCGACTGTGTTCGCCGCTATTGTTGTGCTTTAAGTGTAGCCTGTCTTTGTAAGCACAGGTTCGCCCAATAAAAGCTAGTTTTGTCTTTCACAGTATTGCTACTGTGTTCTTTACCATCACTGCCACGTGACATCTGGTGGAGATGCTTTTCGTCCATGTACCGGATGCGCCCGACAAGCCGTGATCCAAGCCCGGACCGCAAAGAGGACCAACGTAGTCCCGGACCATTGAGCAAGCCGCCGTCTCCAACAGCTGCCCCCGGAGCACGGACTTTTGCTTAAAAAGACCTAGATGATTGTGGCCAAGACAACCACAATGGTGGCTCCAGTGTCACCCGTCGTACTTCAACAACCCAGAGAGCCCCCTACCTTCTGTGGAGCTACGTCGGATGATCCGGAAACCTGGCTTGAAACCTTCGAAAGGATCTTGTCCTTCAACAACTGGATCTCTGCGGATAAGGTACGACATGTGTACTTCTCCTTGGAAGATACCGCGAGGACTTGGTTCGAGAACCGTGAGTCCACCCTTGCATCATGGGACCTGTTCCGCAGCAACTTCCTGAGTATGTTCACGAGCGTTGTCCGAGAATAAACGACCGAAGTTCTGCTGGAACCCAGAGGCCAACTACCCAATGAGACCACCGCCATCTTCACAAAAGAGACGACCCGTCTTTTGCGGCACGCCGACCCGCAAATGTCCGAAGAGAAACAAGTGCGTTTCTTGATGGAGGCGTAAAGCAAGAACTTTTCGCCGGACTAATCCGAAATCAGTTTGCAGGGAAGACATGGCCACAATTAGTGCATGACCGGGGTAGTTGGAGTAGTATAGCAGAGGGCTTTGCCCCGCAGTGGGCGTAACCATGCTGCTGCTTCTCCTCATGATGATGAATCCGAAACCCACCAAAGACCGTAGCTGAGTTCCTGACAGAGGCTACGATGATTGAGAAAACTTTAGAAATGCGCACTAGGCAATATAACCGCCAAATGCTCGCGCCTCAGTGCGCCATCCAAACACTGGGCTCCGGTGACCTCCAGGAGACCATCAGGGCCATTGTGCTCGAAGAACTGCGCAAGGCCTTGCCTTCGTCGCAGCCTCAAGTAGCCTCGATCACTGACATCGTGAAAGAAGAGGTCCAGCGATCGCCGAGAGTTCCTGAGGTGAAACCTCAATTACTGGATCCGAAGCCAGAAGCGATGACCTATGCCGCCGTCGCACGCCGTCAATGTCCCCCTCCGCGACCGCGCCAGGGCCCTGTAACGCCGCCATTCCGTCGTTTGCCGCCGCCGCCGCCGCCAGCACGACCACCTGTCGCCCAGCGCACCTACGCGAGCAAGACGGACATTTGGCACGCCCCCGACCACCGTCCGCTCTGCTACCACTGCGGCGAAGCTGGCCATGCGTACCGCCGATGCCCATACCGCGACCTGGGATTTCGAGGCTTCGCCGTCAACGCACCGTGCCCGAGGGAAGGTGAACGCCCTCGTGACATCGCCGACTACCTCGCCGCTACTCAGTGGAGGCCCCGACGACCGACCCATTCACAGTCACCATGCCGCTACCTGTTGCCGCACCGCCGTCCATACACTGGCCAAGCCCGGGGCTCATCCATGAGTCCATATCCAGAAAACTAAAAGCAGCAACCGATGGAGGTGCGGTTGCTGCTCGTCGAACTGACGAAGATCCTCCGCCGCTTACGAAGACTACGAAGAGACTGCCTCGACGACATAACAACGACACGCCGCCGTCGCGACGAAGACTGGAAGCAAAGAATACGCTTACGAACGACCCCCTGACGACGCCACGTACCAGCCAGAGGTCAACGCAACGCAGCCGTGATCCGACGGCAAGGCCTAACTGTCGCGCAGGACGAAGAACCACCGACCTCGACGTGCTTCTCGACCGCCACGCAGTCACTACTTTAGTAGAGACAGGAGCTGATTACTCCGTCATGAGTGGACCCATGGGTGCTCAGTTGAACAAAGTTCAGACTGCATGGACCGTTGGAGGACACCTCATGACACCGACTGGAATCTGCACGGCAAGAATTAACGTTCATGACCTGACTTACCCTGCCACCTTCGTTATCCTACAACAGTGTTCACTAGACGTCATTCTCGGCATGGACTTCCTGAACCAACACGGCGCAATCAAAGACCTGAAGTCGAAGTCAATAACGCTGTCAGAAAATCAAGCGATACCGCTGGAGAGCCCTCGTAGTCACCACGCCTTGAGTGTGCTCGAAGATCAAGTAAGCATCCCGCCTCGTTCCAGCATTGTTATTTCGGTCGGCAGCGAAACGCCCGCTGACGTAGAAGGCGTCATCGAAGGCGACCAACGTCTACTACTAGACCGTGAAATTTGCGTCGTAAGAGGGATCACTCGACTGCATCGAGGGAAAACTGAAGTATTGCTGACAAACTTCAGCCAGGAGTTCAAGCACATGAACAAGGGCACGACGATCGCGTAGATCTAGGAATTTCTGGAAACCAGCAATGCGTTTGTCCTCTCGGATTCCGCCGTATCTTCCCCGACGACCATAATTCCCGAACCAGACTACGACATTAATCCAAGTCTCCCCGTGATTAAGCAACAGCAGCTCAGAAGTCTGCTCCGACGATACAAAGGTTGCTTTTCAACGTCATCGAGGATTCGACAAACACCAGTCGCCAAGCATCGCATAATCACCGAGGAGTACGCTCGACCACTCCGCCAGAGCCCTTACCGAGTTTCGTTGCGAGAACGTGAAGCTATAAGAGAACAAGTCGACGAAATGCTACGCGACGACATTATCCAGCCGTCGAAAAGCCCGTGGGCATCCCCTGTTGTCCTGGTGAAGAAAAAGGACCGAACCCTACGTTTCTGCGTCGATTATTGTGGTCTCAACAAGATCACGAAGAAGGACGTATACCCCCTCCCACGGACAGACGACGCATTGGATCGGCTCTGCAACGCTAAATACTTCTCTTCGATGGACCTCAAGTCTGGCTATTGGCAAATAGAAGTCGACGAAAGAGATCGCGAAAAGACCGCCTTCATCACCCCAGACGGCCTCTACGAGTTCAAGGTCATGGCATTTGGACTATGCTCAGCGCCTGCAACGTTCCAGCGCGTGATCGACACGGTTTTAGCAGGATTGAAGTGGCAGACGTGTCTCGTTTACTTGGATGACGTCGTTGTATTCGCCGGAAATTTCGACGATCACCTTAGGCGGCTTGCCACAGTACTAGAGGCCATCAAGTCATCAGGGCTCACTCGGAAACCAGAAAAGTGCCGCTTCGCTTACGATGAGCTTCTTTTCCTAGGCCACGTCATCAGCAAGTCTGGAGTCCACCCTGACCCGCAGAAGACAGCTGCCATCGCAAAGTTCCCGCAGCCCACCGACAAGACGGCAGTGCGTAGATTTCTTGGCATGTGTGCCTACTACAGGCGATTTGTCAAGGACTTCTCACGCATCGCTCAGCCGCTGACGCAGCTAACTAAATGTGACGTCGAATTCAAATGGGAAACGCCACAGGCAGACGCATTTCAAGAACTAAAACGAGGCATGCAGTCACCGCCCGTACTTGCGCACTTCGACGAGCACGCCGATACCGAAATCCACACTGACGCCAGTAGCCTAGGCCTCGGTGCCGTCCTAGTCCAGAGAAAAGATGGACATGAACACGTTATAGCTTACGCTAGCCGGTCGTTGTCAAAAGCCGAAGGCAATTATTCTACAACCGAAAAAGAATGCCTCGCCATCGTTTGGGCTACAGCGAAATTTCGCCCTTACCTATACGGCAGGCCATTCAAAGTGGTCAGCGACCATCACGCGTTGTGTTGGCCAGCTAACTTAGAGGACCCTTCAGGACGGCTGGCACGGTGGAGCCTCAGACTACAAAAATACGACATCACTGTAACATACAAGTCTGGACGAAAACACTTAGATGCTGATTGCCTATCACGCGCCCCCATTGACCCGCCGCCGCAAGATGACGAGGATGACGACGCCTTCTCCTGTTCTTTTAGTCAAGAAAAAGGACGGAACCCTTGGTTTCTGCGTCGATTATCGTCGACGGAACAAGATCACCAAGAAGGATGTATGCCCCCTCCCACGGATAGACGCCGCGTTGGATCGGCGCTGCAGCGCTAAATACTTCTCTTTAATGGACCTCAAGTCTGGCTACTGGCGAATAGAGGTCGACGAAAGAGATCGCGAAAAGACCGCCTTCATCACGCCAGACAGCCTCTATGAGTTCAAGGTTATGCCATTTGGACTGTGCTCTGCGCCTGCAACGTTCGAGCGCGTGGTGGACACGGTTTTAGCAGGATCGAAGTGGCAGACCTGTCTTGTTTACTTGGATGTCGTCGTCGTCTGCACCAGAAATTTCGACCATCACGTTAAGCGGCGTGCGACAGTACTAGAGTCCATCAAGTCATCAGGGCTTATTCTGAAGCCAGAAAAGTGTCGCTTCGCTTACGATGAGCTTCTGTTTCTAGGCCACGCCATCATCAAATCTGGAGTCCGGCCCGACCCGCAGAAGACAGCTGCCATCGCACAGTTCCCGCAGCCCATCGACAAGAAGGCAGCGCGTAGATTCCTTGGCATGTGTGCGTACTCTAGGCGCTTTGTCAAGGACTTTTCGTGCATCGCAGAGCAGCTAACACATCTAACCAAATGTCATATCGAGTTCAAGTGGGAAGCGCCGCAGGCCGACGCATTTCAAAAACTCAAACGGCGCATGTAGTCGCCACCAGTATTTGCACACTTCGACGAGACCGCCCATACCGAAATGCACACTGACGTCAGTAGCCTAGGCCTCAGTGCGGTCCTAGTCTAGAGGAAAGACGGACTTGAACGGGTGATATCTTATGCTAACCGGTCGCTGTCAAAAGCGGAAGGCAATTATTCTACGGCTGAAAAGGAATGCCTCGCCATCATTTGGGCTACCGCGAAATTCCGCCCTTTGGCTCGGCTCGGCTCGGCTTGGCTCGGCTTGGCACATAGGTTTACACTGTGCTCATTATTTTCAATTGCGACATAATTTGCAAGTGCATCTGTGCTCGTGGTAAGCTTCATTGACAATTCTTTGTACATTACAAATTCATATTGCAGGGAAGCTTACTAAAGCACATTCGCCATTACGGCACGTGTTATTCACCTTCAACCCTTCAACGCAGGAGCACAATGCAGATTCTTGCCCCTGCTTTTCGCTGGACTGCACATGCTCTTTGAGAATTGATACATTGTTCATAAGTGCACTGGTACTTTACTCTAAACTGGAGGGCTCAAATTGGTATGAAAGCACAAATTTCATTAAGGGGACAGGATTTTGCCGAGATGGTTGCAGCACAGCTTTTTTTTTCTTCCAGGCACCTTTTCTACTTGAAGCTTCCATTGCAGTTTTTCGAGCCTCTTTGAACCAGCACATAGTGTATATAAAAATTGGGCTCTGATTGGGAACATCGCCTAAGCTGATGCCTATCTATAGTAAAAAGATGTAGCACGACCAGACAAAATAAAAGAAGGGGGTGGGCTGCAGCAATACTAAGTGTTAAATGGTGCTTTAGGCTTTCCCTTGAGTTTTCTGTTCTTGTGCTTTTTATGGATCCTCGCAGTAACCACGCGAGTGCTGAACTTGAGCTTGTTGGTTTCAAGTCTCATGGTTGTTACTAACAGAACAGTGTGATAAACGAACAAGGGCTTGGAGGCATCCGTTCACCTTGCTTGCCTCATGGTGCTGCTTCATAAGCACCGTGAGTATCCAGGCCAACTAGGAAGGGAGGTTTGTTGCAATCGCTTCTGAACTGTATTGCCACCAAACCAACAGTGCTCTCAATGACAGCTTTTGGGTAGTAGAATGCTTGCAACCAGCAAAGTCGTAAGAAGGAAGCATTCAGGATGTGCAAAGTGGGCTTTTGAAGCTGGCAGCATTACTGAAGGGGCTTTGCCCATCTGCCCTCTTTATGGACTCACAAAGATGATTTCCTCTTTAAAAAGAATTGTTTCAGAGGTCGTTACATGGCAACAGTGTTGGGTGTTTAGTAGCTTGTGTTTGCCCGCTGTAAATAATCTGTTCCTTCTCCAGTGCCCCCGTGAAGTGCCTACTTTTTGGACACAATGTGCTCTCCATGCTTGCATGTATCTTTAGCTTATAAAGATGTCTATTACCCCTTGCCTCTAGCTGGTCCTTGCTGATGTCACCCAAGGCGGCATTGGGGAGTACACTTACAGAACACTTGATACCCGTGAAACCAATTTAATGGAGCTGCTGTTCGTTTTTTGTCCACTCCATCCTGGTTAGTTACAATGAGCAAATGTCCGAACAGAAGGCATATGTAGTTGGTCGTGCATAGCCTGCGCACTAAGACTTGTTGGCATGTTATGACCTTAGCATAGTGTTTATATGTAAAAACCTTCTGATATGATGGACTTCCTTCTCTTTATCATACTTTGCCTGATGGAGCCAGCAAGTGGGTCAACCAGATGTTCAACAGGCTTCCCACTAGTTTTCCCAGGGTCTCCTTTACCAGGGTTCTGCTCATAGATATGTTTTCTTGACCTTGCACTGCACTTCAACCATGGTCACACCTGCTAAACCTGAATAAACAGAAAATCAGACATCCGCCCGTTCGTAGCAATTGCTACAAAGGAAACCCATAAGGGTTCCTCCACCTTGCGGGATGCCGCAGAACTACTACGTCAAACACTTGCCTTTGCTTCGTGTTGTCGACAAATTCAACTTCGCCCTGCCATCTGCTAGCCGCCTGGCTAGCTCAGATGGTAGAGCGGCTGCCCCGGAAAGGCGGTGGTCCCGGGTTCGAGTCCCGGACCAGGACGAATTTTTCTTCAACTATGAGGCCTTTCTTTCGATGAACCCGTGTGGGTTTCCTTTGTAGCAATTGCTACGAACGGGTGGATGTCCGATTTTCTCTTTATTCATTACTTCTCTCCACCTTGCGGGATTCCGCAGAACTACTACGTCACCTGCTAAACCTATAGCATGCGATCAAAAAAGTACTATAGATCATGTTGCTCCAAACTCGTGACATGTGCTACAAGGCCTTGAGGAACACCCTCATTTATTTACGCCCTCATCATACTGTACGAAGCTTCGCAGGATAAGTGCGACAATTAACATCTGCTGTTTTTTCAGTGTTATTCCTGTCCAGCTTGCTCAAAGCTACCCTGAGTGTTTCAAAAGCAAACGACCGCTGCTGGACAAGAAGTGCTTAAAACAAGGGTCGCTATAACCACATATGTCACACGAAATGAAGAAGGCCTCTGAGTATACAGGCGGTTTACTTCATATCCAACAAGCTTGGTTCTCCCTTTGCTAGTGAGTAAACTCAACTTGCCCCGAATAAATGATCTGTGACAAACTATGCGCCAGATGCTGTGTCTCCTGCAAAGCTGAAGATGTGTATGAGATCCTGACACCCTGCAGCGGCTTCTACACTGGGCAAACAGGCTACTATAAAAACGTCTACCTTTACTAATATGCTAATGACATGAAAGCAGGCAGAAATTTGGCTATTCATTGGACCCAACATCAGGGGCAAGCCACTCTTCCACCAGATGTGTGTTGTTCACAGAAACTGGAGCTGTACAAATGCATATAAAAACAATGATGTTTGAAAGTAGTAGAGTTGAACTATGTTTTGCACAAGCAGTGCTACCTGCAGCGCTGGTACCTTATAGCCACAATTCATGGCTGTACCACCATGCAAAAGTGCTATTCTTGAATTATTAACTTCTATTATATTTATGGTGACCATATATTGTAATCACATATCATCCACATTGTGTGCAATATGGTTAAATGTCAATTATGATAGCCATTCCTAATCTGAAATGCAACAAAATAGCAAATATAGGCAACAAATTGCAATTCAAGGAGATAAAAGACAACCAGTGCACAGGATGCGTGACAGACTTTCTTTCATTGAAAAAGAAATGTGACATGTGTCATGCCACCAGCAGTGGGTAGCAATCTTTGAAGCTTGGGTGGCAGAGGCAAAACTTGGCAAAATGCTACAATCACGCTGTATAACGGCCTTGGACACAAACAACCGACATCATATTGTCGGTTGTATCATACTTGACATGGTGTAAAAAATGTTGACATGCCCTACCCATAAAGAAAAAGCAACTAACACAGAGAACACGCCTTAACATGCAATGTGCAGAGTCTGGAACCTAGAAAAAAACAACCCGAAAAAGGTTTCGCTAAGTCTTTAAACGATTA
The DNA here is from genome assembly GCF_023375885.2 of Dermacentor andersoni. Taxonomy (NCBI): domain Eukaryota; kingdom Metazoa; phylum Arthropoda; class Arachnida; order Ixodida; family Ixodidae; genus Dermacentor; species Dermacentor andersoni. The sequence goes on from NW_027314764.1 coordinate 26,113, forward strand.
AAATTGTCAAACTGTCTCATCACTTCTCCTGCACAGCTGAAAAGGAAGGAAGGAAAGCCCAATAGCAGGGCTGCAGAATATGTCACGGAATAAATATACTTTGCTTACGAAGGATACCTGTGGTAAACTTGTGTGTATATAAACTTTTCTTGTTTAGAATGGTTTAGCGGATAGGGAAAAAATGACCACAAGAGCACCAGGTGTATGCATAGTTTATGCAGAAAAAGCCACTGTTTTCTTACTTTTATTTTTTTCTCTCTACTGTTCATGAGTATTTAAGTGCCTTAATAGCACTGCTAACATCCTAAACACAAAACTGGGCAAGTTGTGGCATAAAGAAAATTGCAGTTTCAGTCATAATGTGAAACAATGATGCAGTAGCTGGTGAAATATGCGCAGGAAGCTTACTTCATGCAGTGTTTGTTGAACTGAACACTTCCCGATGCAAGTCGGTAATCTCCTTAAAAAAGTCAAATAAGTAAGAGTCGTATTTATTTGTGGGAGTTGTGCCTCCCAGTGTTGAAGTGGAAAGACTCGGCTTTTCTTCCTCCTCCTTCATATCCGGACTTGGCCACTGGTCTACACCAAAACAACCCTTTAGCTTATTACTGCTCAATTCGTTTTGGTTTTCTCAAATCTATATTTGGGCTACCCATTGCTAGGTCTCGCGCTTAATCAAAGAATGAATCAATGAAATGAATCAATTCTCAAAGAGCGTGTGCAGTCCAGCCAAAAGCAGGGGCATGAATCCGCATTGTGCTCCTGCATTGAATACGATCGATCACGCCGAATACGATCACGCCGAGGACGAACACGCCAAGGCGTCGCTCGGCGCCAGCATCGCGCCTTCTCCAAAATCCCTAAACGATGCTGTCCCTAGGCACCTAGGATCAGGTCACGTGAGCGATTTTTCTACGACAAATAGACGCACGCGTTGGGTCGTGCCGAGTGGTCGTGCCGCCTGTCTAGCTGCTAGCCGCAGCCGCAGCAACAGCCACATTTTCTTGATAGGCTCTGCCACCTAGCGGAATCGGCAAAGCTCCATTGGCGGCGAGGAGTTACGGAGTCGCCATCTATCGGAAGCGCCTCGCTGGCGTATTATGAGGGATCACGTGGCGCCCTCCTCATAGGTTTTGCTGTCAGCGCTCACTGACAACACCACGCGCGAGCTCTCCCGGACATTTCTGTAAGTACTTTCGAAACGAGAGAAGTTTATTACTGTCTAAATAATAATCTTGGACAAACTGAAAGCACACAATCGTTTACAGACGCTATCTCTTCACCGAATACGTACAGTGAACGCCACTGCGCGCGGTCGCCGCGGTGAAGTCTTCCGAACCGGCTTCTTGCGTGAAAAGTAGGTAAACGCTGAGAGCAAACTATGTGAAATATGTTCTTATAGTGTTTGTATAGCTAAATGGAGTGTAATAGAACGAAGCCTCAATGCAGCGATCGCGCAGATTCGCAGCGACCGACGTCGCGTCTGCATGCTTGTCCGCGCACTGTTTCGTTTTCACCGCGCGCGCGTTTCCGCACCGTGCCATGAGCTTTAGGCCACAGAATATGAGCATTTGACAGTATACAAGCAACCATTGTTGCGTGGGCGCTATCACAGCTGTTCAAAAATAATTTCATTGTAGAGACTTCGACGCCTACGGGGGACTGTGATGTGCCGTCGCGACGATTCAATCTTTTTTTTTTCTTCTAAATTCTTTGACCTTTCAATACTATTTCTCGAGTTGCTTCGCACTGTATGTTTATCGGTGTTCTCAGCGTGCAATTTCCCGCTGCTCCTTTTTTGTAATTTAGCGCATTAATTCATAGCACAAACATGACCATATGCCATGCTTTCTTTAAATGTGCTTCTTACCGCTGCCTTTCTACTCCACTGAACTTGCCAGTATCTATAGCATCGACAAGTTCATAGACCAAACCGTCACGACATTAGTCGGGCAGCGGACTCGGGGCGAGCGTCTCAGTGCACGTTTTCAGAACATCGCAGACCGGGCGCCGTAGCAGAAATGTTCCTCACGTCTGTGCTTGCTGCATACCCGAGTTGTAGCCGATGACTGTTTGCCGGTTTACAGGACTCAAAACATGAAGACACCTGCCCACCGCTAATCTCTCTGAGATATAGAGAAATAAAGTTTTTCCATTCCATTCCATCTTTCGCGAGCCAAGCTTCACGCAGCTTCTTGTCCTGCGGCTACGTGTGAATAAGGCTGACACCGGCCTCCGTTACGTGCGTCCGGCCCTGCGGCACCGAGCAGTAGCCTACCATGTTGCGCGCCTTCAAAGGCAGCCACTACCTATTGTAGTGCTTTCAAGCGTTGTAAAGGAGACACTCGAAGCGGGAAAATTTCGCCACTAAATGAGGACCGCAGCGTACGAGGGAATTTAAACTCGTTTTCAGCTCGCTTCGGCGCGCCCGAAGCAGCCGACGCGGCCGCTATGTCCACGTGATCCCTCCTAGCACGTCACGCCGACAGTGGCGCCAGCTTTTCCAGTGGTGGAGCTCGAGGCCAATAGCTCGGCCGCGAAACGGCTCGAGTGTCCGCTCTTGTGGTTTACTATGTTACTCTATGCGCTAGTTTCGTCTTTCTCAGTTTGCATGGAGGAAGGAAACTGAGGAGAGGCCCTACCCCCTCCGCGCGCTAGGAGAAAAGTGTGGAGGAAATGATGTAGTAGGTTCTCCTTTGTTTTGCTGTTTTTTTTTATTTCTTTGGTGTAGTGGCCCCGCCTTTCGGGCTACAATGGCGGCTCTGTTATTCTTCTATGCGCTCACACGTGTTGCTCCGTAGGTTTCGTAGCGTGGCAAAGGCGCCGTGCGGGCAGGTTTGCGTTGGTCTCAGTGTTTTGTTGCGCTGCGTTATCTGGACCGTGCTCTAACGGATGTTGCTGTGGCCAGGTGGATGGATGGATGGATGGATGGATGGAGTAACCTTATTGAAAGGTTCTGCGAGCTACGGGGCGGAAGGTCCCATAGAGCGGGCTACTCCCACATTGGGACCGGGAGTTGTAACTCCCTGGACGCATCGTGGGCTCGCTGGACAGCCCAGAGCTGCTCCGCCAGGTCCGTGCTGCGTAATGCGTCTTATAGCCTGGCGGAGTCTTGATCCTTGTTTGCGTGGGTCCGACCACACGGTCAGAGCAAGTGATGTACGTCTAGTGTGCTATGGCAATTTTCGCAATATGATGTTTTGTATAGGTCAGGCATGTAGTGATGTAGTCTGTTCTGCGTGGGGTACGTGTTGGTTTGAAGCATTCTGAACGTCAGGGCTTGAGGCCTGGTGAGCTTATTGTGAGGTGTGCTGAATATTCTGCGGTCTCGATAAAAGTGCTTTATGATCTCGTTATATGTGGAGGGAGGGTCCAAATTCTCGCTGGGATGGTCACGACCAGAATAGGTGGCGTCGCGGAGGGTTAGGCCTCGCGCGCTCCTGTGAGCCATCTCATTAAGATTGCGAGGGGCGTCCTCGATCTCTCCGAGGTGCGCCGGGAACCAGCAGATGGTGTGATGCTGCAGCGGTGCGGATCTATTGATTATTTGTAGTGCTTGGCTTGCAACTGCTCCTTCTGAAAGGCTTTGACGGCCGAGCGTGAATCGCTGTAGACGTGCGTGGTGATCGGGTTTGTGAGCGCGAGTGCGATGGCAACCTGTTCTGCTATCTCGGACATGTGGGTCTTGACTGTGAGAGCGTTTCTGTCTTGACCTTGCTTATTGATCGTGGTGGCAACGAAGGCCTTCCTGGTCGGGTACTGTGCCGCATCAACGAAGTAGGCTAGGATCTTCTTATCACGTATTTCGCGCAGGATGAACGATCCGTGTGCCAGCCTTCTGGGTTGATGGTACGCGGGGTTCATGTTCCGCGGCAGTGGGCGAACCGTGTATGAGTTGCGTGTGTCCGTCGGAACGCTTTGATATAGATTCTCGATTACTCTGGTGTTATGACCTAGTTTGGCTAGGATTTCTCTAGCCGGTTTGGTTCCAGAGAGTCTTGTCCGTTGAGCCCGTTCTTGAGCTTCGGCGATTTCTTCTAGTGTGTTGTGTACCCCCAGTTGCAGCAGGAGCTCTGTCTCGCTATTCTTGGGGATTCCCAGCGCTAGTTTGACTAGCTTCCTCAGTTGTACATTAAGTTTGTCCTTCTCCGCTACCTTCCATCTGTGCATGGCCACCTCGTAGGTGAAGTGGCATAGCGCAAAGGCGTGTGTTAGCTTCAGGAGATTTTCTTCCTTAAGGCCGTGTTTGTTGGCTACGCGTCGCATGAGATTCAAGGCATTATTCGACTTTGTCACGATCTTCTCCACTGTCGCGGCGTTAGAGCCGTTAGTCTCCATGAGCATTCCAAGGACTCCGATTTTGCTGACGTGTGGAATGGTTCCTCCGTCTTTTGTTCTGAGAGTAATGACGTGTGTGTCACTGATTTCGTTCTTTGGTTTGGGACTGCTCCTCGACGGTTTGTAGACGAGGAGCTCCGACTTCGCCGGCCGGTGGGAGCGAGGTATTCCTCGATCACGTCGATCGCTTCCTGCAGAGCGCTTTCAATTGATCCCAGGCTACCTCCGGGGACCCAGAGCGTTACGTCATCAGCGTATATCGTGTATTTGACGTTCTCGATTTGATCCAGTTTCTTGCCTAGGCCGGCTAGCGCAAGGTTAAATAGCGTCGGAGAGATGACAGAAGCTGCCTCCGAGTTTGTATTTCTGGGACTTGATTTCCCCTAGACGGAGGGTGGCCGTTCTGTCGCTCAGGAACGATCTTGTATAAGCGTAGAGTCTCGTGCAGAGGTCGAGTTTGGAGATCGTGTCGAATATGTAGTCATGTGATAAATTATCGAATGCCTTTTCAAGGTCTAGCCCTAGGATTACTCTCGCGTCTCTCGTGTCTGCGTCAATGATCTGATGCTTGAGGAGCTTCATGGCGTCTTGGGTGGATAGCCCGGGTCGAAAGCCGATCATTGCTGCGGGGTAGACGTGTTTATCTTGGAGATGTTTCGAGAGCCTGTTTAGGACCGCGTGCTCGGCTACCTTGCCGACGCAAGACGTCAGCGAGATAGGTATGAGGCTAATGATGTTGGGCGCCTTGCCAGGCTTTGGGATGAGCACTATAATGGCCGTTTTCCAGGCTTCTGGTAGTGCTCCATTCCTCCAGATTTTGTTGACTTCCTCTGTGAGGGTTTCGATTGAGGTTTCGTCGAGGTTTCTAAGTGCCTTGTTAGTTACGCCGTCCGGCCCCGGCGCTGACTTGCTGTTTAGGTTCTGAAGCGCCGTGCGTAGCTCTGGGTTGGCTTTACCGCGATATGCATCGGCGGTCGTGCCTCAAGCATTTTTGGCCAGCGGGAGGTACTTGTCGGCGAGACGGTCAATGAGCTCATCTTCCGTAGTATTTTGAGTTCCTCGTGCATGATCTTGTTCAGTGTACGACCCTGGTCCGCTTTGGTTTTGGTTCTATCTAAAAGATGTTTGAGCAGGTGCCACGTCGTCCCGCTGTTGATGCGGCCGTCCGCGGCGTCGCACACCTCGTTCCATTGCTGGTTAGATAGTTGCGTGCAATATTCTGCAATCAGCCGGTTGAGGGAAGAAATTCTTTTCCTGAGCCGTCGATTGTGTCTTTGTTCTTTCCATCTCCTGGTGAGCGATTGCTCGGCTTCGAGCATGTGAGCCAGTCTGCTGAGCATGCTTTGAACGGGCAGATCTGTCGCTATTTCCTTCGTGGTCGCCTTAATGTCGGCCTTTAGTTGCGACGTCCATTGTTCCATTGATTCTTTGCCAGTTCGGCGTTCGTGTCTGAACTCGCGGAACTTGTCCCAGTCGACGTACGTCATTTTTCTGGGTTCTCTGGATGGGGTGTCAATCGTTGTCTCAACATTGTGATGATCGCTGCCCAGATCCTCGAAGAGGTTGTTCCACTGATAGTTTGGAACATTGCAGACGAAAGTGAGATCTGACGTTGTGTCGCGGTTGACCGAGTTACCCGTTCTTGTGAGGTACTCGGCGTTCGTGATGAGCCTTAGGTCAAGTTCATCGGCATCGTTTAGTAAGTCCTTGCCCTTGGCTCTGCTGGCGACGTATCCCAAGGCCGTGTTAGGGGCGTTGAAGTCCCCGGCCACGATCACGGGGTTGTCGCCGGCACGGTTGCGGGCGAGCTGTAGTATTTGCTTAAATTTTTGTGCTCTGTGCTTGGGGCTGCTGTAAACGTTTAGGATGAATATGCTCTTGGCGTTCTTGGCTCTAGGGAAGACTTCCATGAGAATGAATTCGCAATTGCTGTGGTCGTGATTAATGTGTGCCGTGTGGGCTAGCTTGTTGCTGACCAACGTGGCGATACTTCTGCATTTGTGTTGCGGTGTCGTTGCGGTCACGTCATAGCCGGGTAGCGAGGGTGTAGCGGTATCTGTCTCTTGTAGGAGAATGACTTGGGGTTTGTCTTTTTTGGCTCGAATGTATTGTTGCAGGGGGGCCTTTTTGCGGACGTATCCCCTACAATTCCATTGCCAAAGGGGAAACGTTTCAGTTTGCACAGCCATCTTTGTTGTTGGCGTTGGGTGGCCTTTGTGAGGCCACGTTGTTGCTATGTCTATCGAGCGACAACGCCCGAGGTAGCTTGGTGATAGTAGGCTGTGACGTCACAGACGGGTGGCCTGCCATTTCTAGCGCGTTGAGCCTTCCACCATTGATGTTGATCGTCTCCATCATGTGGTTGATCTGTAGCGTTATCCTGTCGTACCCTTCCTTGAGGGTCCCTACTGTCGTCGTAAGTTTGTCTTGCCCGTCCTTCAGTGACGCGACGGTAGTTGCAAGCCCGCTGAGCAGTTCCTTGATTTCTCTAATGTCGCTGTCCGTGCTCGTTGGATGTGTGTTTGTCACGGCTTTTCTCTTATGCGGATTGCGCGTGGATTCCGCGACTGGTACTTCCACTACCATAGGTTCTGATGTGACTTCGGTTCGATCTATCCTGCTGTTGGTGCTGCTGTTCTTGTCGCTCCTGTTGTTGGTGCTGCTGAACTCGTTGGGCCCACGTCAACCGATCATCACCGCCAACTAATGGGCTGAGGGCGAATCGTACCCTTGACGAGGATCTCTGGCTCGGGTTCCTGGAGCGTCCTCGCGATTGTGTCGACAGGCGACCGCGGTTTCTCGATCTCGAGCGGCCCCGCTCACCGGACAAGCGAGCATCTGCGTTGGCGGCCACGTTGTCGTTCATAGCGCTACACTCGGCGTCCTTGAGCGGTGGGAAGTCGTGCTGACTCAGGGCGATTGGTCCTGATCTCGTGGTGCTTTTGCTTGCGTTTGCTGCGATTCTTCTTTCAACTCGTCTTCTTCGGACGACGTAGGGGAGTTGGAAGCGGTTCGTGCATTTATTGCTTGCCGTGACGTGATTTCTCTCGCAGAGCGCACATTTGATCGAGGTGCACACATGACCTGCGTTAGGATTAGCTAGTCCACAGCCTTTGCAAATTGCGTCGTCGGGCGAGGGGCATACGTCGGCACGATGGCCGAGTCTGCCGCACACATGGCACATGGCGATCTGCTTGCGGCAAAGAGAACACTTGATCAGGACGTTGTCGTATCTGACATAGTTCGGGACTCGAAAGCCGTCGAAGGCGATGATGACCGTGCCAGTTTCCTTGATTCTCTTTGCCGCCAGAGCGAGCGGGTTGCGTGGGTTGACGATCTTGCGGTTTATGGAGTCCTGCGTCTTATCGAGCGGAACCCCTCTTATAACGCCTTTGCACGTTTCGTGCGGCGCCGTCCTATATGCAGTGGTTTCAAACGTTTGCTCTCCTGTGGAAATGCTGCGGATCCTGAGGTATTTTGCTGCGTTCGCTTCGGACGGTGTGCTGACCACCATGATGTTCTGCTTCAAATTGGGGCATATCGTGTCCTCGCTTCGCTCGGTAGGTTCGATGCAAGCAGCCATGCAAATTGCTTTGGTGACCGTAAGTTGGCCTACCTTGGCTACGTTGATACCGCCACGTATGCGAATCACGATGTTGATGTCATGTTGAAGCAGCGCGGGCATCCTGCTTGCTTTGATCAAGGAGTTTCTGGCTGTTGAGACAGTTGCGTTCGTATTTCCTCCCTTTCGCTGGTGGTTAACGAGGTTGGGCTGGCTCAACGCAGTCTTGATTACTGACGGGCGCGGAGCCACGATAGTCCACCCTGCGTCTGCGGTGAAGTCTTCCGGGCTCATGTCTTGGCGATTGACTTCGTATGCCATCGCTGTAGGGTCGTTCCTGGGTGGAAGGCTCGTTTGTTGTGATCGCTGGAGGCCACCACAGCCGGGGTGGACGCGGGGACATCTGGGGTCGGCGGCGGCTTGGTCGGAGTCGAGACGGGCGTTAATGGTGGCGGCCGTAGTCGCCGTTAGGCTTCTAGCGAGAGGCGGGGCGGCGAGAGATGAAATCACTCGTAAAAAAGTCCAGAGGTCATGCACTTGCCGAAATGTGGCCTCCCTAGATAGAAGATAACTTCAAGAATCCGATTCCGAGTAGAAAAGGCACAAAACTGGGCAAAAGGCACATTTAAATTGGCGAGAAAACGGGAGCCGGTGCGGACGCGTCCGCAGCAAGCACATGCTTCTTCTTCCTCCTGTGGCCAGGTGGGACAGGAGGAACTAAAGTTTGTGAAATGAACGCGCATGCAACGCTGTTCGCAATGTACCGCGCCACGGCAATGACAACGGACGAAGGAATATCCGCTGGAAATTTTGCCCTCTGGCGGAATCATGCTAACGTGCTAACGATTGTTTAGTATCGCTGCGGAGCGCGCGGTTCCGAGCAGGACGGTTGCGCGCAGCGCGGCGTGGTTTCGCGTAAAATGTAAACAAGAAAGGAGAGCTGGCCCGATAGGCGGAGCAACGCCATGAGCAACGCCAACTTCCGGCTTCACTTTCACTTCACAATGAGTGACGTCAAGGCCTCTCCCGAGTTTTCTTCCTCCGTGTCAGTTTGGCTTTTTTCTTCACCGTCAATACCACGTAACAGTATCCTCTTCCCCTCATGGTAGTTGCCGGTGCAACAATCGCGGTGTTAGATTCAATAGTAAGCGTACAGAAGAATTTTTCACTACCACTGTTATCACCTAACAAGGTAACCAAAGCAAAAAGGGAGGTTCTTAAGCTCTCCAAGTCAGTCTTGTTATGTGGACTATGACTAGAAATGTGAATATGGCCCGGTGTTTGCTGGAAATCGCCACTCCTATGGTCTTGGCCAGCAGGAATCATCGTTTTGAATCCACCGGGTTTCAAGTACTGAACATAACTGGAGACCATCATTGCTCAAACAGCCTGGGCTGACGTCGCTGATAAGACAATGTACTCACCTTAGTGCAGCAGCGTCCAAATCTTGAGGCCTGTTTGTGACAGCCATCACGAGAATCCACTCTTCACTCCTTGTGTGGAGCTGCACCAGAGAGCATTACACTCAGCCAAACTCAAGTGGATTACGTGTCTTCATGAGCAAGCTACAATGACTGCGTAGATACAATCGGTGTGCTCCAATTCTTGCCAGTACTGTAGGCAGTTTACGTTGACAACTAAGACCACTGTGAGCCGCAGCAATGTAACACGCCTTGAACTGTCTGGAGGGCGTCTCTGTAACACGACATCCCCTCGTGATAAAAAGGAGAAGCTGAGAAATGCACTTATTGTAATGGCTTTAACGCTGAGCGTGCAAACCTACTAAACAATGTTACTTACATAAACCGCGTCAAAAGTGTCAATCTGTTTCCCTGTGAGCTGACAATCTTCTCATTATGTTTCTGAACCTTCTAGTGGGACACCATCTTGGTTACACAGGAATATAGCCTGTGTCGTTTGTGACTTTGAGGCTGTTTTGGCGAAGCTCTTCGCTTAGCTGTCTACTTAGCCATTTACTGTCAGTATTGGAACACAGTTCATAAGACATGTTACAGTGTACAAGAAACGAGTAAAGAGGGGCAGAGGCAAAACACTGACAAGAAACGGCACAGTACTGGAAGACCTTGCTTTCTAAATCGCCACATAAATGCCGATAGGAGTGTTTGCATGTATAACCATTGACGATGACTGGCCAAAACCAGCAGCCCTAACAGCTTATTGGCCAAGGCGACGAGAAGCGCTGAGAAATAGTTCACTGCGTGTTTACCAATGTGGCTGCTTCTTCTGTTACCTGACTGTAGTAAGCTGGTGTTTGCAGCCCCATACTTGTGGGGCTTTAATTCCAGTGCCACCACTATGTTGAAGTAGCACAGTTTCCAATCTACTCGACGCAACACATGTGCTAACTCATTAAAATTACGGCCTTATTACTGCCCGAGCACAGCACAAGGCGCAAACTTTCAAGAGCTACACTGAAGACGTCGTGGACCTTTGTAAACGAGTCAACGCCGCCATACCCGAAGCTAAGCGAATTCACCATATACTGAAAGGCATCGATGACAGCGTATTTCAGATGCTCCTAGCCAAGAATCCACGCAACATCTCCAAATTGGCGAGCTTATGCCAAAGCTATGAGGACTTAAGGAAAGTAACGCGCTTCGACTCGGCCCGCTCCGGGAAGCGACGGCTCGTTGGCGAGCCTTCACAGCATGTACGACCCATCCTTATTCTGCTGTCCGCCAACTGTCCGCCAACTTTCTTTAGTCACCTTCAATCAGGAGCCCACCTCCCGTCTTCCAAACACGCTCCGCAACCTCATTCCCGAAGAGGTCGCTCAAGTTGTCCCTTCCGCTCACCATCAGCCGCCTGCGCCCGCGAATCTCAACTCTGCGCTGGCAGTACAGCCTGTCGCCACGCCTCTCACCTATGCGCAGCTAGTCCTACGTGTGGCCGCACCTCTTACGAACGGGCAGGCAGTGCACAGGCCTACGCCGGCGTCTTTCTCAACCCAGTCGCAACCGGTGCCACCGGAAGCCCATGCTGCATCTTGGACCGCACCGAGAGCCAATCCTTGGTGGAGTTCTTGGCGACGCCTCTCGGCCCTTCCAGTTCGACAGCCAGCCTTTCGCCAATACGCCGCTCCTTCCCCCCAATCATTTGCTCGTTCTGACCTCCCAGAATTTCCTTCGCGTCGCTCGCCATCCCCTCGAAGACGCTCGCTATGCCCAATGCGTCAGCAACTTGCACCACCTGACCAGGAAAACTAAACGTCGCCGTTGAAGAGGCCCATTCGAACTGGGTAAGTCCTCGCCCCGGTCCTGCTAACGTGGTCGAAATTTGTGTAGGTGTTCCTGCAATCGCTCTTATGGATACTGGCGCAGCCGTTTCTGTGATAGCCGCCAAACTGCGCCGGTCACTGCGCAAGGAGACCATGTCGCTTTCTGGACAGTCGCTTCGTACGTGAAGTGCGCAGCGCGTCGCTCCGTACGCAGCCTGCACATGCGCTTGTTCACGGCATTGTTTAAATCGTTAATTGTATTGTTCTTCCCGCCTGCTTGCATGACGCCATGCTCGGATGGGACTTCTTATTTCGTCATAAAGTCGTGATCGACTGTGCACGCGCCGAAGTTTCTTTACATCGGCCTGCATCTGCAGCAACGTATACTTCTACAAACCCGTCTGTGCGACTTTTACGTTTCTAGTTGGTGAATGCCTTGGCGTCTCGGAATTCCTCGACTCTTCGTGTTTGACGTCCCTGGAGACTTGATGTCGACTCCAGCCAACCATCTTCGATTTCAGTGCTTGAGGAGACGCCCAGGGATACGCTCTCGAATGCCATCGCCGATACTCTCCCACCTGCCGAACGCGCCGACCTTCTTGATCTCGCATACTAAAAAGATCTTGCGCCAAATCAACACACATAAGAAAGACGACGACACCACGCGCGCGCACTAGGCATCATAGAGTAAAAGTATTATCAGAGTAGTATGCAAGATCACCAACTAGCCCCGCAGTTAACTCTTTTAAAGTATGCTTCTTAATCTCCTGCGCCACTTTAGAATTTCATTCGGCCTTTCGCAAGCTCAACTTGGCCGCACGTCGCAAGTGCAGCACTACATTGTCACCAGTTCACATCAGCCATTACGTCAAGGACCGTACCGCGTCTCTGCCGCAGAACGTCGTGTCATTACCACTCAAGTCGAAGGTATGCTGCGATGTGACGTTACTCAACCTTCGCACACTCCGTGGGCATCTCCTGTCGGTCCAGTTCGAAAGAAGGATGCGTCTATTCGCCATTGCGTCGACTGCCGTCGGTTAAATAAGGTAACGCGCAAAGACGTCTATCCTTTACATCGCATCGACGACGCTCTCGACAGTCTTCAGGGAGCACAATTGTGCTTGTCCATTGACTTGCGTTCATGGTACTGGCAGGTCCCGATGGCTGCGGCTGATTGCCAAAAAACCGCATTCATTACGCTTGACGGCTTATATTAATTTATCGTGATTCCTTTCGGGCGTTTTAACGCCCCTGCCACGTCTGAACGACTCAAGGACAACACGCTGCATGGCCTCAAGTGATCTATATGTCTGTTACCTCGACGATGTCGTTTTTTCGCCTGATTTTCCGACTCATCTGCTCCGCCTCAGACATGTTTTGATCTGTATAATGAACGATGACCTCCAACTCAACCTGAAAAAGTGCCGCTTCTCCGCGCGAGAATCTCACCATATTAGGCTGCGTTACGTCCAAGCACGGGGTTCTACCCAATCCTGCAAAACTTCAAGCAGCCGCCGAGTTTCCAAAGCCTAAGACCATCAAAGAACTTTGAAGCTTTGTCGCCCTATGCTTATATTTCCAGCGCTTCGTTCGGAATTTCACATAGATCATTACGCCATTGATCCAACTTCTACGCGGTGACGCCGCCCTCTCCTCCTGGTCCCCAGCATGACTCCGCTTTCGCTACGCTGCGTCGTCTTCTCACCTCCCCACCAACCTCCCCACCCCAATAATGCCATGTCGACCCGCCAGCTGCAACTGAGGTACATACAGACGCCAGCGGGGTCGGTATGGGCGCCGTCCTCGCCCAACAAAAGCGCGGCTATCCTGAATACGTAGTCGCCTATGCGAGTCGCACGCTGACGAAGCCTGAGGCCAATTATAGCGTTACCGAAGAAGTGTGTGGCTTTAGTATGGGCACATGGCAAGTTATGACTTAACCTGTACGCGCGCCCATTCGACTGTCACAAGTCACCATGCGCTTTGTTTGCTGGCCGACTTGAAAGATCCCACTGGCTGCCAAGCCTGTTGAGAACTACACATCCAGGAGTACAATATTCGCGTCTGATACTGCAGCGGGCGCACACACTCAGGAGCAGGCGCCCTGTCTCGTTCACCTCTACCTCCAGACTCGGCCTGCTGAAAAACATCCGCACACTCCGTGTTATCTCTCGAGATGACTCCTTCGCGACCGCACAACCTCGTGACCCATGCATCGCTTCTCTTTTCCAATTTCTATCTGGATCACCGATCATCCCTCTATTTCGAAGCCTCCAAAGCCAAGCAGTTCATTTCGCCATTCGTGACCAGCTGCTCCACTGCCGCAATTACGCTCGTGAAGGCAGTCGGTGGCTTCTGGTGATTCCCCGCAGCTTAAGCTTAGAAATCGGTGCCTCTTTCCACAACGATGCGCACTGTGGCCATGCTGGAGTTTTCAAGAGAGCTAATGGTGATGAGTTTGTTTAGGAGTACAGCTCGAACCAACACTGCTTCAAGGGGCGTTTGTAGCTGTAAAAGTTGACATGCAATGCTCTTATGGATAGCAATGGCAACACCGCCCGATGATGCGACGGCACCATCACGATCTTTGCGAAACGTGACATACAGTCGGAGAAAGTTTGTGTGTTGTGGTTTTAAGTGTGTTTCCTGTAGACACAGCACTTTTGGATTGTGGTTTTGGATAAGCTCTTGCACGTCATCAAGCTTCCTGAGAAGTCCTCTGACGTTCCATTGAACTATTGGTGTATCCATATTGGTAGTAAATAGGTGCTGTGTATACGGAAACATAAGTATAAATTACAGAGATTTCAGAGCTTAGGTTCCAGTGCTCCTTCGAGGCCCTATAACCGGGGTTTTGTTCTTTTTGAAGCGTTCGAGGGAACCTCGCCGCTCCTTAGGCGCTTGGTGCGCCTTGAAAATAGGTGTAGTGTCCATTGCCTCTGGTGAGGCGCCGGACACGTGCTCTTGCGAGCGAGAGGGTTCCCGGGAAAGTCTCGCCTTGGAGGGCAAGACCCCTGCGCCCACCAGCCCGGAGGTCGATTGGGCTCCCTGAGGGATTTGGCTGCGGCGGCTGTTGCCAGCGCTGGAAGGGGCAGGGGAGGTTGGGACAGCCTCGGCTGCGCCCACCTTCGGGGACGGTGGCCCCGTCTGCTGGGTTGACGGAGCAGCGCTAGCTGCAACCGCCGCGGGGGCAGATGGCGTAACTGCCGACTCACGGCTCGTGGGTCGGACAGCCGCCGGAGGCCGTTGTGAGGCTGCCCCCTGACGCGCCACTTCGGTAAAGCTGGCCTTAGGAAGGTATGCAACCCGCCTGCGTGCCTCTTTGAATGATATGTTTTCTTTTACTTTGATTGTGACTATTTCTTTTTCTTTCTTCCACGACGGGCATGACCGCGAGTATGCGGCATGCTCGCCATCACAGTTCACGCAGTGTGGAGCGTTTTCACACGTTTCAGAGGCATGGTCACGGGAACTACATTTTGCACATGTCTGCCGGCCTCGGCAGTTCTGGGAACTGTGGCCGAAACGCTGGCATTTGAAGCCGCGGAGAGGATTTGGAACATACGGCCTGACCCGTAGCATTACATAGCCGGCCTCGAGTGTCTCAGGCAGAATGCTTGAGGAGAAAGGCAATACAAGATGCTTGGTTTTTATCTCCTTGCCGTCGCGCCTTAGCATGATTCTTTTAACATTGATCACGTTTTGCTCACTCCAGCCTTCCAACAGTTCGGCTTCTGTGAGCTCTATCAAATCGTCGTCAGAAACAACACCACGGCTGGTGTTCATAGTACGGTGTGGGGTTACTGTTACTGGGATTTCCCCAAATGACTGAACTTTAGGAAGATTTTCATGCTGTTTCGGATTGCGGAGTTCCAGAAGGAGATCGCCGCTAGCCATTTTCGTTGCTTTATAGCCTGTACCAAGAGTTTCAGTTAGGTGCTTAGATACGAGGAAAGGAGAAATCATTCTCATGGTCTTTTCAGGATTGTTTGAATGAATTACATGGAATCGGGGGAAGTTTGGCTGTTTGTTCCCAAGAAATTGGAAAATATCTTCGGTGCGCCCTCGTTTCGGAGGGCGATCAGGTAGTCGGGGAAAAGAAGTGGCCATTAGAAGTATGGTTTTTTCGGCAGGGATGGCCGCCGCCCACCATGGAGCCCAACCAGGGTACGACACAGGACGGAAATATTCAGTTCTGAGCACGCCAGCGGTACAACCCCGCTATAACCAAATCCATATACCCAAGACTGGATATAGTGCACAAGGTTAACCCTACGAAGCTGGACGTAATACGAAAATAAAGAGAGGACAGGAAAGATTAAAGTGAGAGAAAGACGAAGATTTGAGGGAGAAAGAGAAAGGCAACTACCGATTTCCCCCGGGTGGGTCAGTCCGGGGGTGCCGTCTATGTGAAGCAGAGGCCGAAGAGGTGTGTTGCCTCCGCCGGGGGGCCTTAAAGGTCCAAACACCCAGCATGAGCTCAACCCCCAGGATCCCCCTTTCCCCAGACACGGCTAAGCCGCGCACGGCTACACGCGGGAGGGTCCGACCCTCATGTGCTCGGGTCCGTGGTGTCGCCACACACCAAACGCCTGCTTGCGCAGACGCCCCCGCAGGGGCCGACGATGCGAGAGCATCATCGCGATCTCTGCGAAACGTAACATACTGTAGGAGAAAATTTGTGTGTTTCGATTTTAAGTGTTTTTCCTGTAAACACAGCACTTTTGGATTGTGTTTGTGGATGAGTTCCTGCACATCATCAAGGTTTCTAAGAAGACCTCTGACGTTCCATTGAATTATCTGTGTAGCCATATTGGAAGTAAATACGTGCTGTGGGTATGGAAAAGGAGGTGATGCCTTAGGTTACAAAGCCCTTTCGAGGCCCTGTAACGGCGGTTCTGCCCTTTCTGGAGCGTTCGAGGGAGCCTCGCCGCTCCTTAGGCGCTTGGTGCGCCTTAAGAACAGGTGTAGTGTCCATTGCCTCTTGTGAGGCGCCGGACACGTGCTCTTGCGAGCGAGATATTTCCCGAGAGAGTCTCACCTTGGAGGGCAAGACCCCTGCGCCCACCAGCCCGGAGGTTGATGGGGCTCCCTGAGGGATTTGGCTGCGCCGGCTGTTGCCAGCGCTGGAAGGGGCCGGGGAGGTTGGGGCAGTCTCGGCTGCGCCCACCTTCGGGGTTGGTAGTCCCTTCTGCTCGGTTGGTGGAGCAGCGCCAGCTGCGACCACCGTGGGGGCAGATGACGTGACTGCCGACTCACTATTTATGGGTAGGACAGACCTCTTAAGAGAAGAGACGCTACGAACGAATGGGACTAATAACATGTAACACAACATCTTTCAGGAAACCTAGGACTGCGTGGGAGTCAAACAGCGGTTCTGCACCAAGTAGCATTCCAGGATGAAGGGGATGTGCTGCCGGTATGCTAAAGGAAAGTGTTTCAGATTCGGTTTCTCGACGCTCCAGGAGGACGTGGAGGACGGTCAGCCTCTCCCGGATGGTGGGAGGCTCATTTCCAGTGAGGAAAAAGTTATTGGTACCGAATGTGTCCAATTCTTAAACGACAGAATATCACATCTGTTCGGCGTAATTTTGTTGCAGACGGCCAGAAATCTAATTGTGCCTTTATTACGTGCAGCTTATTTGTTTCCACGTACCACAAGCGTTGCCAGTAGTTTCGCACTTTCCTTGGTAACAAGGACTTCAGATCTGTAACAGCGACTGCAGCTTTAGAAATAACAGCGTGCGATGCAATTGATGTGGCCGTCTGGTCCACTAGAACCGATGCATTACATCGCCAGAGCCAATCCGTCTATGACGGAAGAGGAGCGGTTGCGGCACCTCATGCGGGGCTTGCGTCCGGACGTGCTGAAGGAAATACTTATTGCCAACCTCCCGGACAGCTGCTCCACCTTCCTGCAAATTTTACAGCGCATTGATCAGGCAGCTTTTTTGATGGTCCATGCGTCCAGGCCAAAACCGATCGGCACCCTTTTCTCTGCCGACCCGCAGTCGTGTTACCCATATGCCTCGGCACCTCCCGCCGGAGTGACACCCGCTGAAGCAACAATGCAGTCGCCTCCAACATGTATCGCTACCTGCGCTGCGGCATAGTCATTGCCCGTGGGAGGCCACTCACTGCGATAGGGAATTGAGGGCGATCGAATACCCTATAGCCTAATTATCTCACTGCCTCAAGGCTACTCAAGATGTTCGTCGTCGTCCAGTGGCTAGGCCAGCGAGGAGTACCCGTGACGACGACGGGCGACCACGCTGCCAGCTGTGTGACCACATAGGCCACATGGCGCCCCAGTGCCGGCAACCGTTCCCAAAAGATGGACGACAATGGAGGAAGCAGCACGACGCTCGGGATGAGCGGCTTGGACCCCCGGGCGTAGGAGAACCGTCTGGCCTACCATTTGACAGTTTGCCGAAAACTCAGCCCCTCGCATCGCCTGTCCAAGTGAAGGGGACTGACAGAGCTACGGCAGCGCTCCAACTTTGAGCAGGGAAACTCCGGCAGGTTTTCCTAATGTCCGCATGATTCCGCACTAGCAAGCGAAAAAAATCCCTTACCGTTGCTCGCCCTGAATCACGTGCACATTGGGTAAAAGCAGAGGGAGGATCCGTGGATGAAAGAAGTGATCCAGTACCTACAGCAGCCGAGTGCGTTCGTTGTCAGGAAAACGAAAAGAGCGGCACGGGGCGCTCGGTTCATCGACGGTGTGCTGTACGTAAGAGCAAAAAGCTTTCATGAAGGTCGCACGACACTCGTTCTCCCAGGGTGTTTGAGGTTGGAGGTATTATGGCCCTGTTACGTCAATATTTCGGCTGGCCCCCTCGACGTCTGGCGCACCTGGGGGAACGTTCGCCGCCGTCATTCTGTCCGAAGATGTTCTGTCGTGTCAGCAAATACGTCCACTTCAGCTCTGACGGCCAGAAACAACCGCTCGCCTTTAGCAAGCCAGCCAGTGTCACCCCCTTTATGGCCTCCGAAAATGAGCCGCTACTTCATCTAGTCAAAGGCCAAGGCACGCAAGGCGGCACCCAGAACGCCAAGAAAGTGGCCCACCGAACGGAGCCTCCACAGAATGTAGTCGACCAAACCGGCAAGAAACGCGACGTTTCTAAAGTTGCGCGGTTAAAACCATGCCACGTCAGACAGTGCTCTGATGATGACGATGCAAACGACGAGTCTGCTGATAAACGTCCAAAGAAAAACAAAATGTGTTATGTTCTTCGCGTTGTGCACAAATGTAGTTCGCGTGGTGACCGGAGGCATGTGCCGTGTCATCGTGTGTGTGAGACGTCGACTCGAGTGCCACAAGCCAAGAACTCGGACGGGACTGAACTTTACTCTAACTGGAGGACAATTCATAGCGAGGCCGAACCTGGAACCATCGCTCCGAACGACACGGGCACCGATACAGTACAAGTGAATAAGCTTTAGTGTTGATTATGTGGTGTAGCGTGCACGAATGAACTTTAATGTTACTTTTCTTGTGCATTTTGTTTTCCATTTTGTTAAAACGGGCTTGTTTTGTTTTTATATGACGTTCCATTTTCCTTACGGGTACTTAAGTTTTCTGATATCAATCCCTAATGCACGGGTTTAATTTCTCGAGCCCCCTTTAATTTGTAAGTAATGCTTTGTCATGAGTGGGTCTGTTCTGCATAGGGGGGAGGTGTCGCGAAGAGTGTTAACCGCGGGCCTCTTTTCTTTCATTCCGGGAATGGCCTGGGCGCCACGAAGGGAGGGAAGCCTTTGTGCAGAAATAACATGAAACTTTTTTTTAACGCCAAGCAGTACTAAGTTTGACAGTCTCCCACCACAGGGCCGAAACGCACAAGGCAAGATTTCGTTTTGGCTTTTTCAGGAGTGCTCTTTAAATATTATATTTTGTTTTGTTACTTCCTAAAACGTAGCAATGGGTTGCTTATTGGACAACATTGGACTTGGACAACATAACGAGCATGCGCATGTCTTTGCGTTATGTTAAGATATAGATATTGTGCCTTGTAGCATGGGCATACTAAGGAATTCTAGACATTGCACCTTCACCATCCTGTGGAACATCACGGCAATGCAGATACGCAGCTGAATCAGCAATGTTTTAAACAAATCCTTGTAACATGTGCATTTATGGCAATTAGGCGAAACAATACGGGTGCCTTAAAGCAGAGTATTGTTTGGGGATCGGCGGTTATATCACACAAGAGCAAACGGTTTTGCACCCTCTCAGCAGAGGGCACGTTGACTTGAGGGAGCGCCAAATTTAAACCGCAAAGCGGTTACAGCTGGAGTTTTTAACGGTAATTGCAGAGCGAGTGCCATTCAGTTTCAGTGAGTGTCATTCAAAACGCGCATGTCCTTGTGAGGCAGCAGCGAAGGAGAGTGTATACGGGTCTGCAGGCCTTCAACGTGCGTGCGTGTGTACTTGCATTTGCGTGTGCGTGCGTGTTCGTGTCCACCTACTTGATATGGGTGTATCCGTGTGCGAGCATCCATGTGTGCTTGTGTGTGTGCGTGCAGTTCTGTGTGAATGCGTGCATTTTTTGTGTGCGTGCATATGTGAATGCGGGCGAACATGTGTCCTATCTTTAGGTGTATTTGTGTGCGAGCATGAGCGTGCGTGTTTGTATGAGCGAGCGAGCATTTCCATGCTTATAACTATTCTCGGGAACGAATTGGATCTAGAGTTTAATTAAACCCGTATTTCAATCTACGAGACAAACACCAATGAGACTGCATTTATAGCATTATCTCTACTTGAAAGCGAAAGCAGTGCGAAAAGAACACAATTCCCTTCCTCTGTGAAGAAATATGGCCAGCGAAGCTGTGTATGAGGGACCCTAATGGAGAACGGCCCCTCGGCCTTGGGTCGGCCTGTCATTGCACTATCGTCGCAATTTTGTTTTACACGTGCACACGATAGTGGCGAAAGCAGCCCTTAAGAGCTTCGATGTTAAAAAAAAAAAAAAAAACGCATCATCTGTCAATATTGCCGGCCCAGATTTCGTCACGATGGCACCGTCACCATCGGCATGGCCCTGTGAGCAGCGACCAAGCTGTTCACTTTCGTTACCTTCTTTCCCACCGCTGCAGCGAATTGTCTTGATGCCAGCGAGGCACTAAATCTACGCCATCATTGCGTCACGCATCTCTTCAGCGACCAAGCGAGCTTCCAGCGGCACACGTTCACTACTATGAAAGAGCGTGAATAAAAAAAAAACATCCTGAATAAAAATGGAAAGCGGACTGGTCACAAGGAACATGCTTGCGGGGCCATACTATTGATGATATCGCAAAAGGCTAGGTGCGGTCAGGTTGACTCTACCGGTTCGCAAGGATTGACCGACTGGCTTAAAAATTTCGTCGCTCGGCTAAATAATCTCGAGCACGGGTTCAAAATTACTCATTTCCCTTAGCTACCTAAAGTAATTTATTGAAAATCTATCCAACGTAGCTTCTTTAATTACGCAAACAACTTTTCAACTCGAGTGATAAAATGACCAATATTTGTATTGATTTAATAGTTTGGTGCAGTTGAAAGGAGCCGAAATATGGATAGTGCTGTAAGCTTCTTATGAAGCATATCTAAAAAAAATTATATTATGGGGTGTTACGCGCCAAAACCACTTTCTGATTATGAGGCACACCGGAAATGTTGACCGCCTGGGGTTCTTTAATGTGCACATAAATCTAAGTACACGGGTGTTTTCGCATTTCGCCCCCATCGAACTGCGGCCGCCGGGGCCGGGATTCATGAAGCAAATCTGAAAGCTTGGCCAGGTTATCGTGGTGCGAATAAAGTTCATGAGCTCAAATGCGTGTGTCCTACCGTGAATTTCTGCCTTCACAAACCATTCCGCCCGCCTAGTGCTTCTCAACGCCACGTTTTTCTTCGTAAACGTGCTGCGATACATTATGCTCCCGGTACTAGCGAGTCCCTAGCCCTGATACTTCATTCTTTTGATGCGCACGTTGCACACGTGCCAGCGAAGAAGCTGAAAAACGTGCCTGTGAATGTCAAAGACAAGCTTCCGAAATAAATGTACCTAGGTATTGTGTAGAACTTTCTTTGTGTAGCCTGTAGTTACGTCTACATCGGCGAGACGGGCAATTTTCAAAGACGCATCAAGGAACACTCATGATGTGGAAACACAAAAAGTTTCTTGTAACACTCTTTCCGAGCATTCTGTATCAGAAGGACGCGATATTGACTGGGGAAACGCGCATGTGCTATCCAGTGAAAGTAATCTAACCTCGCGTTTGCATCTGCAGTCCTTAAATGATACCACGCTGAATCGCAATGACGGCAGGCTTCCTCCGGTTTATGCCCGCTGTTTGCGCCATCTATTGATACATACAGCCTTGGTAAAAAAACTTGAACCCGCAGGGAATGGCCGGGGAGCAGCTGCGCTCCGCTATCGCGGCGCTGCCACCGTCGTTCTTAAGGAAGGGAACTGCGCTAAAAAAGACGCGAACTAGTAATGACATGGACGGGCGCAAACAGCGCCGCTGCTCGCTTGCGTCGAGGATAAAGAGGGCGAGAAAAGCACTTCTCTTACTCTCAAGAGTCGGTGGCGAAGCGGAAGCCACCCGGTCGGCTAGCATGCCGTTTCCAGCGTATGTCGGATAAGCGGGTTGGGGTCTCTGGCGACCGCTGTCAAATGCGATACACTGAAATTTCACAATTCCGAGTATCGTAATCATGTTTTCCGGGACCAAATTAAAGGAACAACGCTATGGGTAGTCCTGCGCGTGCTCGAACACGGGCACTTTGCGAGGACCTGACAGCAGCAGCTTAGCTATATAATAAATACCATGCCACAATGGCATCTCGTATTTGTAATCATGAATGTCACAAGTAGCAAATTAATAAAGCAAGCATAAGCTTCAGGGTGGCACTTGCATCTCTCGACGAATTCACAGGGGGGAGCATGCCTTCAAGGTATTGAGTGTGGCTTGGTCTGTGGTTGCCCCGAACCATTACACCTTGCCCATGTGCTGGACTGTAAACTAGCCAAGCTCTCTGGTTAAAAGACGCTGCGTATAACCTATTTTTTTTTTACTGCCTGTGGAGCCATTTCTCGTAGAGACGAAGGATACCTCAGTAATTTATATCTAAAATACTTCTTCCAGTGAACCCGTGACAGCGACAGCACTGCCGGTGTGATGCCTTCACTATGCGAGAATCCTATGATCTCGTGGCCGTGGTTTACCTTACGCGATTCAAATGCGTGGTACCCAATGCAAACGGGATGAACTCATCCTGGCCTCATGTGTACATGAATGTGGGCCCGAACGACAAAGGCAGTGTGCATGAACATATCAAAAAAGGCGAGGTAGTGGGCGCATTCCAAAATGCCTAGTGAATGGGTCTAACTAAATCGGATACTGAGGCACAGCAAACGTCTTCTAGTCCCGAAAAGTTTTTATATCTCACCATGAGTTTAAAGAACTTCAACGCCAAACGCACTCGTTTGGTCGTTCCTTAATTAAGTGCGGTCAACCTGTTTGAAATATCGTACCGGTGGTTACAGGCCCTTTCCGAAGTGAGCCTTTCTAGTCAAAATTTCTGCTTCTAATCTTTTCTGAACGAACAAGGATTGAATTGACAGTCTATTTCAATAAAACCTGGAACAACGCTAGACAGCCCTGGCAAATTAGCCTATTTCTCACCTTTTGTTTTCATTGCTCTCAGAAACACATTTCAAACGTTTATCAAAGAGCATATTGCGAAGGCTTATCTATAAAAGCATATCTTGCCTTTGAATGTATAGGATGGAACTAATAGGTAATTTCGATGAGTAGGACAATTTCTATACTATATAGCGGTGCATGCAAGGCGGGTGGTTTCGCCCAGGCCACCGCATTTGCTCGCACGAAGCGCCGTACCAAGGCGACCGCAAGAGCACCTCGCAGCTGGCAGAACGAACGTCCCACTAGTTTTTCATTAACCCTATTGTCAAAGCGTGCTTAGCAGTGAGAGACATGCTTCCCTCGCCCTCTTTATCCTCGGTGTAAGCGAGCAGCGGCAGCGCCACGACAGCGGAGCGCAGCCGCTCCCCGGCCGTTCACAGCGGGTTGGTTTTTTTTTTTTTTTTTACCAAGACTGTACATAATCTCGCCCATTTCGTTTACTTTCATTATGAGCGAGGTCCCCGTACGGGAGCCGAAACGTCTTGGTCTCATTTGGGTTTTGGCCGACGTCCTATGAGTGCACTAGACATATTAGCAACATTGGAGGCAAGCGCCCACATGCTTGCAACGACCTATTTCTAACCGTAAGGTTGTCGATTTGCGTGCATCGAGTGTATACACAACACCTCGACATTCGCGTGAACAGCTCAAATGCTTCAGTAAACTGTGCGACAACTTGGGACGACTAATGAGAACCGTAGACGAGTGCGGTCACTGCGATTGTCGCTGCGTTTGCGCAAATGCAATCACTCTGCGTTGGTTTACACCATCCATGGAATAACAAAAGCAGTGGTGACAACCAAATCGGTCGTGCCCGTATCCGTATCATTCAAGCATCTCACATGCCACGACGTTTTGCTGAACGCGAATAGTCGCGAACGTGTCGCAGCATCCATGAACCAAGCCGTAAAGCTGCAAAATTAGCGCTGCATTAGGATAGTCAGCAAAGTACTAAAAGAGAAACGCACCGGAGCTTACACTCCGGGGCGGTACTGTTTCGTTCACTGACAAACAATCCCGAATGATGCCTCTAGATCTAATGCGCTAGAATGTGCTTTAGTGCCTACTCACGAGATATACAGTGGGCAGCATTGACTTCGCTGATTGGTGACGCTTGGGCAGGTTGCGGTTCGGGGACACAATGGAGCTCCGCCATGGGTCTCGGCGACTGCCGTGTAGGTTCTGGGAGCGGAGCGTGCCACAAGTACACCCACAATACGGAGCGTCCGGCGCTCACAGCCTGCAGTCACCAAGACCACGAGGCCGGCTGCCAAGCGCCGCAGTACTAACACAACACGTCCGCTCGCTCCCGGCATCCAGCGGCTGCTGTGGCATCCAGCGGCTGTGGAACTATGGTGGAACGTCGGGCGAGCGCTTTGATTCACCTGAGGCAGAGAGAGTGGCTCACAAGGGGAGAGAGAAGCCACTGCCCGCACCGCTTCTTTGTGCAATGCTGATAACGGCCGCATCTGGCCAAGCTCGAAACCGTCAATCACTCTTTCATGCCCCAACCAACTTCTGCGCACACTGCGCAGGCGTACTTCCCTCTCTCAGAATTTCTTAGAGCAGGAGATAACGCTGAGCAAAGAGGGAAAGAATCTTTCTCGCCTTACATCTTGTCGCCGCGCGCGCAGTTCATGCTGTTTGGAGACCCCATTGTACCAATTATGCTGTTTGGAGACCCCATTGTACCAATTGAACAAGGGCAGCATGCTGTGAGACACTGGCTCACAAGCAAACACAGACAGTGAGATAGAGAGAAAAAAAAAAGGAACTTTCGTTGGCCCGTTTACGGCATATGCAATCGTTGTGCTTGTCCCGGTATTCTGCGCTATTTGGTTATGCCAGAAAGCTGCGCCGTGCTCATGATGCAACATCATGTTAAACGGCTGCTAAGACGCGATAGAAAACAAAAATAAATATGCTGATCAAAAGTGCATGTTGGAATCAATGTGAACAGTAGCTTTAGTGAAGCGCCTAATTAAATGCCTAAACTAAATACGATCAGTACAATTCTATTTACTTTTACCCTATGCCACGCTAGGGTATTGCGATGTTTATTCACCGCAGAGCGGACCATTGCATACTTGGCAAGTTGTGCAGGAATGCAAACACTAAATCAGGCGGACGCAGTGTGCGAGGCAACTACGCAGTGATGTCACGAGGGCGCACGCAACATATCATGCTTGACGAGGGAAGAGTGCTGATGACAGGTGAAGGAACACAGATGCATGGCACACATCTAGCTAGATTTAGTATTGTTCCCAATGAAATCCAAAACGAGTGCGAAAAATCTCGATCCAGTTTGTCACGTATCCTAAGCTAAACCGTCATCGCTAAACAAACAGGATGTAGCGGAAATGAGAAGTTGTGCACTGCGGGTTCTTGTGCGCTAGTCTATATCGAAATGAAGGATTGCCAACGTGCCCAAATCGCATTACTATTGTAACGTACGTTTTGTTCGTCCTTACGGCCTTTTGTTCGTCCTGCGCCGCATTTAGGTACAAGGAATACTATGATAACAGTTTTGTCTTGGTTTAATTTTTTATTGGATTGCTATATACCCTGTAACTAGGCTATCGAGCCTCAGTTACTCGATGCACCTATATATTACCGTTTACTGCAAGCACACCGAAGCGCGTGCCAAATGCAGTGCACTTTGAAACGGCGAAAAAGAGCTATTGCGGAAGCCTACAAATAATTCATGCAGAAAGGTCGCGAAGCTGGGAACGAAACGCGTGCCAAGATGTATTGCCAGATGTGTCAGAGGTGCACGACTGAAGCGCCACTAAAGGTGAGTGGGCGACAAACAGTGAAGCTACAAGAGCTATGCAAAAATCATCATCATCATCATCAGCTTGTTTTATGTCCGCTGCAGCACAAAGGCCTCTGCCTGCGATCTCCAATTACCCCTGTCGCCCAACCGATTGCAACTAGCGCCCAAATATTTCCTAATTTCATCGCCCCACCTAGTCTTTTGCCGTCCTCGACGGCGCTTCTCTTCTCTTCGCACCCATCCTGTAACCCTAATGGTCCCCTGGCTATTTTACCTGCGCATTTCACGATCTGCCCAGCTCCATTTTTTTTCTCTTAATGACAATTAGAATACCGGCTATACCCGTTTGCTCTATTATCCAAACTGCTATGTTTCTGTCTCCTAACGGTATGCCATGCATGCTTCGTTCGATCGCTCTTTGCGCGGTCCTCAACTTGTCGAGCTTCTTTGTTAGTCTCGAATTTTCTGCGCCATATGTTAACACCGGTAGGATGGATTGATTGGACACCATGTAAAAAGTAATGTTCGAAATTTTTTTTGTAATACTGTCATACGAGAAAATATATATTCGGTTCCAAACATTTTAGTTGTGCTAACAACTGTAAAAAAAAAATGGAAAAAGAACGTGGCTGCCTTTTCGGAAGCCTCTGAAAAGCACCGTATCAATCATCACTGGGTTTGCCTCGTCGCGATTTAATGCTCTTGGAATGATAAGTCATTTTCACCCGGCGAGCGGCTACGCTTTAGCAAAAACAGTCATAACGCCGGCAGGTCAAGCTTTGTGGTGAAGTTCAGCGCGCATGAATAGCTTTTTAGTTATTTCATTTCTGTTTCGCTGCCGTCATAATTACGTCTCCGTGGAAAATTTAAAAAGTTTCTGGTCAACGAGCCACGGGCTGGCACTCCCGCGAACTATGTTTGCAAATTTACAGAAACTTCCGAACGGCATGAACACGCGTATGCGATACGACCCGCGTGCCTTCCAGAGCCCAATCTATCGTAGCTCATAGGCGCTCCTTTCATCGCCGTTCCCTTTGTTGGGTATAAGAATTGTTTCGATTGGAGTTGACCTGGAAGATTCTTGTGTGAAGACAGGTGTGCCTCACAACCAGATTGTGGTTTCGCCACCTAAAAACTCCACAATAACATTTTTTTTCGTACCTAAACCAACTGACTGCCCTGGTAAGGCTGCGTGCAATGCGTCGACCTCGGCCGAGTATTTCACCACATATGGAAAAAATAGGCTAGTAGATAATCGAGTCGCGAACTGCATTTTTTGAATGTTCACAAATCGATTTCTATAGTTGAGTACAGTCAACGTCCAACTTGTGGACTCCCTAGGGGCCACGAAAACGTCCATATCCATGCCTTTTACTGCCTCCAGGGGCTCAAATCGCCAAAGGCACTTTCGATACAACCCTGAAAGCCTGTCAGTACACTTATTAGGCATATCGGCGCTCGTAGTGAGACAGGAGACGCCGTGTGCACGATTGTATAATTAAGAACTACATAATGTGTACCGTACCAACCGCCTCTTCCCGCCCTCGATATCCTGTTTCATGACCTACATGGCACGTATATCACGACATTCAGGTCACGACCTATCACTTATGTTCTACATGCACTATTGCAATATACTATGCCGATTTTGGTACATTCCAATTTAACGAAACGACCATGAGAGCACCAAGACTTAAGCGGCTAAAGAGCTAGATACTGTCAAAGGGACAAACTATTCCCATTCCTTTTTCTATTAATACCCGGCATGGCGGCGTAGTGGCTTTCTCATTGCGCTGCTGATCTCCAGAGCGCAGCATCGAATCTCGGCCGCAGGGTCCGCATTTCGATGGGGGCCAAGTGCAACCCACGAGTCGTGCATCCGTAGCGCATCACAGAACCACAGGTGGCCGAGATCAATCCCTAGTGCCGCACCAACGCGTGTCACGAATTTTCGTATGATGAGTTTGGCATTTAAAACCCCCAAATTTATTTACCACGCACGGAAAATACGAGACGCAGAAAACGCAACACCAAAACGAAACTTCCGGTATATCCAAAAACAATAGGGAGCAACCAACAGAAACTAAAGAATTAAAGTTTTTGAGCATTTCATACATGATTCTATCAGATCCTGGTGCGGAGCTGTTGCATACGCTCATGGAAGCCCTCAATTCAGCAATACAAAAAGGACGGTTGTAAGGCTCATTCTCTCGACGTTTTCTTGTTAATGGCTTACGATGATGGGTAGTGTTTTGTGGCGCAAGGGCCAGGTTTGGCCAAAGAGCGCCATGACAAGTGGTAAAGTTGACGATGTATTATGGAAGATGTGATTTAGCTCTAAAGTGGCTTAAAATAGTCGCTGTAAAGTGCGTAAAATCTACTTGCTATAAAATTATGGCGATGACTAATGACGTATACTATGAACAATAAAATCCATCGTAAAAGAATCACACAGAATAGAAAATATATGAGATAATAAAAAATACCTGGAGCACGGTTGCCTCACCTGAGCCCTTGAAACACAAGTGCCTAGAGGCACGTGCTATACAAGAGAACTATCACAGCGCCATCCTCCGAAGTGTGTGTGTTGTGTTGGGTTTAATGGCGCATAAGCAACTGAGGCTATCATGCGCCAAACGCAAGGTCAAATTTCTTTTTGAAAAGTTGGGTCACCTCAGCGACGGTCCTTGTCTGGGCAAGGATTTCGAGGATCCCAACAAACTAAAGACCTCAGTCTTCTTCTCATATATGATAAGGTGGGTGAGGTGTATACCAAGATGAAGTTGGGAATAGGCTCATTTATAGTTTTTCAATGATACCTGCTTCTCTTAAGAAGCTAATAACATGTGTGGTATCCACAAGTGCATCTTCGCCTAAAATCAATGCTGGGTGAAAGGGAATGTGCTGATTATAAAACGAAGTAAAGTATTTTTTCCTTAGTGTTTCGAGTTTTACGCATGTTAGTAAGATGTGGGTTACAGTAAGTTCATTGCCGCATTTTTCACAGCAAGGCTTGTCTTGTTTTGTCAGGAGGAAGTTGTGTGTAAGGTGCGTGTGTCCTATGCGAAGACGACATAAAATTACTTCGATGAAGCGTTCTTGGTGTGAGCATGTCTTCCATTCTTTTATTACAGGTTTTACTAGGTGTAGTTTATTGGTTTCTTCATTATTCCATGTAGTCTGCCATTTATTCCTCAGTTTATGGTTCACTAATTTTATACAGTCCTTGTAAGGGATTCTTGTTTGGGTGATTTTTTTATGTCGAGCTTTCGCTGCGCATTCATCTGCTTTTTCGTTGCCACCGATTCCGACGTGACTGGGCACCCAGCAAAATTTTATGTTGTGTCCCTTTCTAATGGTTTTTCTTATGTTATGTAGGATGTCGCCGATTAATGGTGTAATTGCATTTCTAGGGTGAAGTGCTGTTAGTACGCTTAGTGAATCTGTGTAAATTATGCTGTTTTCAATGTTCTCATTTAATATTTTTTCTACAGCTAGAGAAATTGCGTAGCACTCTGCAGTAAAAATGGATGCACACTGAGGTAGGCGTACCGTTTTTTCCCAACTGTTTTGTATCGCGGCACTGCCAACGTATCCTGCCGATTTAGAGCCATCAGTATAAAACGCTGTGTATTCCACGTATTTTTCGTTTAGTGCTAAAAATTCTTGTATTATGTGTTCATGTGGTGTTTGTTTTTTTTGAAGATGTGTTAATGTGAAGTCACACACTGAAGGCTGGCAATACCAAGGTGGGAGTGGATCGGGTTTTCGGGCTATCTGAGGCAGCCTGTCCCTTATATCTAGTTCTTGGCATCTTTCCTCGAAGCGGAGAAGAAGTGGTCTTATTGCTTGGGGTTTGTTTGTAAATAGTATTCGTGATGGGCACCTTGTAACTATTGGGTAGCAGATGTGTTTCGGCTGTGAACAAATTTTTAGGATGTATGAGCATGTAAGCATGGTTCTTCTGTCGGAAAGGGGTGGTTCATTTGTTTCTACATATAGACTGTGTATAGGAGACGTCCTGTATGCACCAGTTGAAAGACGTAAACCTAAATTATGTACTGGGTCAAGGCGGTTCAAGTACGACTTCCTTGCTGAGCCATACACTATTGACCCATAGTCTAAGCAGGAGCGTATAACAGAACGGTAGATGTGTAGCAGGCATACCCTATCAGAACCCCAGTGTTTGCGTGAAAGGACCTTAAGTATGTTCAGGGATCGAGATGCTTTCTTTTTCAGCTCGTTGATGTGCGGAATGAAGGTGAGTTTTTTGTCAAAAATTATGCCTAGAAATTTGTGCTCGTTTTGGACAGGTAATGTGGCTTCGTTAAGGTGTAGGGTGGGGTCTGTCTGTACTCCTCGTTTAAGTGAAAAGAGAATGACCACGGTTTTCTGTGGAGAAAAGCGGAAACCATTTCTGTCTGCCCATGTTGCTAGTTTATTTATTGTAAGCTGTACCTGTCTTTCGCATGTTGATATGTTTGATGATGTGCAGGCAATCTGAAGATCATCGACGTATACTGAATACATAATGGACTTGGGGATTATTTTACTAATGGAATTCATTTTGATAATAAAAAGTGTTGTGCTTAAAATACACCCCTGAGGTATTCCATTTTCCTGAACGAAATTTTTGGACAGGGTTGAGCCTAGGCGCACATGGAACGAACGGTTAGACAAAAAATCTTTTATGCAGTTCAACATCCTGCTGTGGATGCCAAGATCGGCCAGATCTTTAAGAATTCCGAACCTCCAGGTTGTGTCATATGCCTTCTCTAAATCGAAAAAAACAGCAAGGCAGTGTTGTTTGTGTATAAATGCTTCTCGTACTGTGTTTTCAAGACGAACTAGATGGTCATTAGTGGATGATCCCTTTTTAAAACCACATTGATGGATATCGAGCAGCTCACGGATTTCTAGCACGAAGGTTAATCTAATATTCAGGACATTTTCGAAGGACTTCGCAAGGCAGCTGGTAAGGGCTATAGGCCTATACCTACTGGGGGAGGTTGGTGGTTTTCCGGGTTTCAAAAATGGAACAATTATAGCTTTCTTCCATGCTTCAGGTATCTTCCCCGATATCCAAATCTTGTTAAAAAAAATTTAAAAAGGCTTTTACGGCATGTTCAGAGAGGTGGCCTAGCATTTGGTAATGTATTCTATCGGGGCCAGGTGCAGTTTTTTTACCAGCGGACAGTACCCTATGGATTTCTTGAATTTTAATTAAAGTATTGTATGGTTCATTTCTGCTGCTATTTATCGGCAGTCTTTGTTTCTCAGCTGTCTTTTTGATTTTTAGAAATGATTCTGTATAGTGTGATGAACTGGAAGCTGCTGAGAAATATTCACCCAGTATATCTGCCTGTTCTTCTATGCTTGTCTGTATACGGGGGCTGTGAGAAGTGGAACTGTAAATGGGGAATAGCTGTTATTTAGCTTTCGTACCTTCTCCCACATTTGTTTTGATGTGGTTGAGCTGTTTATAGAGGACACGTAACTTTTCCATGAATTTTTTTCAGCACTGCGGCGGATATATCGAGCTTTTGCTCTCGCTTTTTTAAAGGATATAAAGTTTTCTGCCATTGGGTATCTGTGAAATATTCCCCAAGCTTTGTTTTGTTCTTTTTTCGCTTCTCTACATTCTTGTGTATACCAAATTTTCTGATATTGTTTTACTATTCCAGACGACTGAGGTATAGCTATGGTTGCAGCATCAATAATACAGTTTGTAAAAGCTTCATTTAGTTCGTCTATGGTGAGGTTATCTGGCACAATTTTTTCTAGGCTGGCTTTCTCTTCGAAAAGGGCCCAGTCGGCTAAATGGAGCTTCCACCGTTGTGGTTTTGTCGGGATTACTTCCGGTGAGGATTTTAAGCTGATTAGTACAGGTAGGTGATCACTTCCATATGGGTTGTCTAGTACGTCCCATTCTAATTCAGTGAAAATAGAGGGTGAACAAAAGGAGAGATCGATGCAGCTCATTTTTCCTGAGCTAGGTGAACAATAGGTTTGTTTTCCAGTGTTTAGTAAACATAGGTTATTACTCAGTATAAGATCCTCAATAATTTGGCCTCTTTTATCGGTTTTGTCACTACCCCAAAAGCTTGAGTGCGCGTTAAAATCTCCGACTATCAAATATGGCTCGGGTAACTGTTCTATAAGGTGCTCCAGTTCATCTATAGTTAATCCTAGATGTGGCTCCAGGTATAGACAGCATAATGTAATTGTTTTAAATGTGTGCAGGATGGCTGCCACAGCTTCTAATTTAGTGTTAAGATGGTGTTCTTTAGCTGCGATCCCCTCTTTAACTATAATAGCAACGCCACCTGAGAGCCTGTTCGCGTGATCTCGGTCGCGGCGGAAGACTTGATACTTTTTGAGGCCACTTGATTGGGAGCCTATCTTTATGGTGGCGATCCAAGGAGCCCCGCCGTTCACCCGACGTCGACGGTACAGGGTTTCCTTGACTTGTGTCCATTGTATCCTCAGATACGCTGGACGCCCGTGCCGGACGCACGGTTTCGTTCAAGTTGGGCCTCGCCGTGCGGGGAGGGACCCTAGAGCCTGCTGACCTGGGGGTCCGCACGGCTTGTTTTTGAGGTAGCGGCGCAACGCTAGTTGCGTCCACTGTGGGCGCTGTAGTCTCTGCCCGAGCCTCACTCTGTGTGACCTGGGCAGGCTGGGAAGGCCGCTGTGTTGCCGCGCCCTGTTGCAGCACAACGGAATAGCTTTTTTTTTGCACCAATGAAAGTCGCTTTCGCGCTTCCCTAAAAGTGATATTTTCTTTTACTTTGAGTGTGATGATCTCTTTTTCTTGTTTCCATGTTGGGCAGGCACGCGAGTAGGCAGGATGATTGCCGTCGCAGTTTATACAATGGTGTAATTCAACTTCACAGTTGTCTGAAGGGTGATCATGGGAAGCACACTTAGCGCATGTCGTTTGGCCCCGGCAGCTCTGTGAGCCATGGCCGTACCTTTGGCATTTGAAACAGCGTCGCGGGTTGGGTATATACGGTCGGAGTTTCAGATTGGTGTAGCCTACCTCCACAGATTCAGGCAGTGTGCTCAATGCGAACGTTAGGACGAAGTGCTTTGTTTCGATTTCCTTGTTTTCCCGTCTGATCTTTATTCTGTACACATCTGTGACATTTTGTTCTTTTAGTCCATTAAGGAGTTCTTCTTCGGTCATATACTTAAGGTCATCGTCAGAAATGACGCCACGAACGGTATTCAGTGATCGGTGAGGGCTGATTGCTACGGGAATGTCACCAAAGGCTGTTACTCCTGAAAGTTTCTCGTACTGATGTTGGTACAACAATTCCAAAAGAAGGTCCCCATTTGCTAGTTTCTTTATTTTATATCCTTGTCCAATGGTGTCGGTTAGGGTCCTTGTAACATTGAAGGGAGAGACATATCGTGCAGAAATTTCCGAATGCTCGCTATGAACCACGTGGAATTTGGGAAAGTTGCTTTTGGTTTTCGTGAAGAACTGGGCAGTGACATCGGTGCGCCCTCTCTTGTTAGGAGGGCGATCGCTTGAAGCAACAGAGTTGGCCATAAAAATTGTATTTTTCGGTCGCGGTACCAGCCGCCCACCACGGAGCCCAACGAGGGGACGGGACAGGAGCTTGCAAGCAAGCCCTGCCTACGCCAGCTGTATACTGCGGCTATAACCCAATATGGCGTAACTCAGGGTAGTTAGCCACACAAAGGTTAACCCTAGCCACCAGGAAAGGAAGGAACAAGAAGTGAAAAGAAGACAGGAAAGATGGGAAAGTGGAAGAGAAAGACGAAGAGTGGAGAGGAGGACAGGAAAAGGCGACTGCCGATTTCCCCCGGGTGGGTCAGTCCGGGGGTGCCGTCTATGCGAAGCAGAGGCCAAAGAGGCGTGCTGCCTCCGCCGGGGGGCCTTAAAGGTCCAAACACCCTGCATCGGCTCAACCTCCAGGATCCCCTTTTCCCCAGACACGGCTAAGCCGCGCACGGCTACACGCGGGAGGGTCCAACCCTCGTGTGCTCGGGTCCGTGGTGTCGCAGCACACCAAACGCCTGCTTGCGCAGACGCCCCCGCAGGGGCCGACGATGCGAGAGCATCATCGCGATCTCTGCGAAACGTAACATACTGTAGGAGAAAATTTGTGTGTTTCGATTTTAAGTGTTTTTCCTGTAAACACAGCACTTTTGGATTGTGTTTGTGGATGAGTTCCTGCACATCATCAAGGTTTCTAAGAAGACCTCTGACGTTCCATTGAATTATCTGTGTAGCCATATTGGAAGTAAATACGTGCTGTGGGTATGGAAAAGGAGGTGATGCCTTAGGTTACAAAGCCCTTTCGAGGCCCTGTAACGGCGGTTCTGCCCTTTCTGGAGCGTTCGAGGGAGCCTCGCAGCTCCTTAGGCGCTTGGTGCGCCTTAAGAACAGGTGTAGTGTCCATTGCCTCTTGTGAGGCGCCGGACACGTGCTCTTGCGAGCGAGATATTTCCCGAGAGAGTCTCACCTTGGAGGGCAAGACCCCTGCGCCCACCAGCCCGGAGGTTGATGGGGCTCCCTGAGGGATTTGGCTGCGCCGGCTGTTGCCAGCGCTGGAAGGGGCCGGGGAGGTTGGGGCAGTCTCGGCTGCGCCCACCTTCGGGGTTGGTAGTCCCTTCTGCTCGGTTGGTGGAGCAGCGCCAGCTGCGACCACCGTGGGGGCAGATGACGTGACTGCCGACTCACTATTTATGGGTAGGACAGACCTCTAAAGAGAAGAGACGCTACGAACGAATGGGACTAATAACATGTAACACAACATCTTTCAGGAAACCTAGACTGCGTTGGAGTCAAACAGCGGTTCTGCACCAAGTAGCATTCCAGGATGAAGGGGATGTGCTGCCGGTATGCTAAAGGAAAGTGTTTCAGATTCGGTTTCTCGACGCTCCAGGAGGACGTGGAGGACGGTCAGCCTCTCCCGGATGGTGGGAGGCTCATTTCCAGTGAGGAAAAAGTTATTGGTACCGAATGTGTGTCCAATTCTTAGACGACAGAATATCACATCGTGCGCTTGGGGATTGATTGCGAGGGATCTAGAAACGGCTTCAATTCCTTCACTCATCGGAATGTTGTTGTAAAGGGCAGAAACATCCAAAGTGACTAGAATAGCGCGGTCGGAAAGGATTTGGTTGGCGTTGATGCCGTCGATAATTCGAAGGAAGGGTGGCGTGTCTTGAAAGAAAGATGGGAGGGTGGTGGGTATGTTTGACAGGTGGTTATTTAAAAAATTACTCAGTTAAACTCAGTACTCAATTACTACTCAATTACTTAATTAATACACAGTAGGTGTGTTGTTATTAGACACAATAGGCCGACCTGGGATTTCCGCTGTAAATATTTCTTCGACCGGAACTTTACGTAGTTTAGGAAGAAGGTAAAAGCGGCCTGTTGTTTTGTTTTGGGGCATCATGAAGCGATATTCAGATTGCATGATTAGTTCCCTGGACAGCAGCTCCGCTATTGTGCTTATCACAGAATTGCTGTAATCTGAAGTTGGGTTAGAGTCGAGTTTTCTGTAATGGGTGTGGTTGCTCAGTTGTTTAGAGGCCTCATTCTTGTACTTTTCTATAGGCCAGATTACGATACTGCCGCCTTTGTCTGCTGGTTTTATTACAATATCATTCCTTTTCGCAAGTTCTTTAAGGATTTGGTGTTGAGCGGGGGTCATATTTTTGCGTTTCCGGCAATGCCACGTTGACCCTAGAATTTCTTAATATATCAGTTTTAAGTATAAATCGAGGTCTGGGCACTGTTCGGTTTCCGGTGACCACGTGCTAGGTGGTCTAAGAGAGTCTCTATCTTCTTGTCCTACATTTGGTCTACCGAAAAAGAACTCCTTGATGCGCATGCGTCGTCAAAACTCTCTTATATCTTTGTGGAGTTCGTATTCGTTTACTGCATTGTTCGTCGGACAAAACGTTAGACCACGTTTCAGGAGATAAACTACTTCGGAGCTTAGACTCCGGGATATGTCTACTACATTGCTGCAGTGCTCGGGATGCTCGCCTGTAGGACTGTCCGTGGAGCTACGTGCTGCAGGGGTTACATTAGTTTCTTTCGGTGGATCTGCAGCTTTAATATCATTGCGCTGGTATTTATCTAGTAATTTTTTCTCCTTAGTTTGGACGAATTGTTTAAGTTCTCTTCTTTCCGGTTCAGTTAACTTTATGCAATCGAGTTGATCAGAGATTATCATAAGTTGTTCCTTGCAGTGTTCTTCGAGAATGTCAATAAGGGAGAGCGATGCATTTTCTAGAACAGCATTCCACTTTAATGATAGCCTGGAGGGTAGAGAATCGAGGGCGCATATAACCTTAATTCTGAGACCTTTTGGGGATTTTCCTCTGTTTAATGCAGCTAGTGTAAGCTTTTAGGTGAAATCTGTAATTTGTTTGTTTGGCGACGAGTTTGCGGGATTGGAGGAAAGGGCTGGATTTGTTGTTGCGTGTGCTATCCCTAGTGCGTGGTAGTCATTTCTGTTTGGTTCGGGCTGACCTCCGGGGCAAAAAATCTTCATGTGGCGTCTTTTTACGCTTAATTTTCTTGTCGAGGCCTGCACCAATGTCTGTCTGCGTATCGGTTTGTTTGTTAATGTATGTAGCTGTTTGCGTGAAGGCTTCGCGGGTGGTTGTGGGTCCGTATGCGCGGATGTTGTAAAGGTGGTGTTGGTTCCGCGTCCACAGTTTGTGTAGATGCTTCCCGGGGTCTAGCTTCGGTGGAACATGCCTGCGAGCTGGTGTTGAAAATATCAGGCGTGTGTTCCTGTGTTGAAACTAACTGGGACGCAGGATTTATTGGTGTTGTAGGTTGCGTCGATTTAAAAGAGTTCCTGAGCCTGTACTTGACGTTGTTAGCCATTACCTTGACGCCAAAAAATTGGGGTGAAATCCGTCCCGGGTGAGCAGAATGTCGGAATCCTGGTGTATTTCAGCGTGGTGGATGACATCGACGTTTTCGGGTTGGTTTGCTATGTCAAGAAGAAAATCATTGAGCTTACGTGTCCCTAGTGCGTGAGATAGGAGTGTCGCTGATTGTTGAATAAGTGGCCTGTGTTTGTTTGCGATCCTGGGAAGTACTGTTGTCAAGGTGATTTCTGCGTTTGGTCTGTTGGTGTGCAAGTCGTTTCTGAGCGTTTTCATGGCCTCAACTGTGTTGTCCCCAGTGTCGTGGTTAAGGTCATTAGTCCCGCAGTGAATGATGAAATGTGTGATGTGCTGTGGAGCTGCCGCAATGAGGTCTCGGATGGTGTGTTATGGCGCCGCTCTTAAAGCTAATGTGTGGTGAGTGTTGGCCTGGTGGGAACTGTTCGTGCATGTACTTGTAGTGATTGTCTCCAATTAGTGCTACGTGTGACAAGGAAAGCAGAGGGCGCTCACCTTGTTCTTTCATAATCCGTCGGTAGAAATCCAGGGAAAAGAAGGGGAATGCGGGAGATGGAAATTAAAGAGGATGAGCGAAACGTGAACAAACTCAATGCAGGAGCCAACGTTTCGACAAGTGGACTTGTCTTCTTCAAGGCGACGTACGCTTTCCTCGCCACAGTATATATAGGTGGGGTTCTTCTAAAGGGGAGAGGGTGTGAGGCGGGAGGATGCGGAAACGAGGGAAAATGTGTTAGCGTGTGGAATTGAGAGTAAAGGAACCCTGTGCACAAGGTCAAAGCCAGGGCACCTCCCCCCCCCCCCACCCCGGTCTGTCAACGCACGCGCGTTAGCCGGCGTGTCAAGGGCGCCTAACACGCCGGCTGAAAAAAAAAGGAAAGGAAAGGGGAGAAAAAAAGAAGGGGGGGGGATACGCCAAGAAATCAGACTAAGTGTTGTTGCCTATAGCTTGAAGTTTAGCATTGCGAATAGATTCTAAAGCTCCCTTTGGAACGTTTATGCCTATTGGTTGCAATGTCTTGAACTTATGGATAAGGTATTATTCTCTGTATTTTCTTTCTCGTTCAGAACGGAAATTTGACTGTAAGATGTAGAGTTTAAGTTTATCAATGTTATGACCTGGTTGGTTGGAATGCTCGGCAACGGCCTTAGGAAGCTTTTTAGCTGTGGACACGCGATGTCCGTTTAATCTGACGTTCATTCATTGTCCTGTTTCACCGATATATTGTTTTTTACAGAAGGAACATTCAAGCATACAAATCACATCTGAACTTGTACAAGTGAAGCTAGATTTGACTTCATGTGTGTAACTATTTGCGGTGCTTTTAATTTTAATGTCACTTTGAAGGTGCCTGCAGGTTTTGCACCTAAGGCGACAACTTCTTTTATTACGGGGGAATGCTGTTGGCTGACTTTTGCGTGCACTGGTATGTCTTTAAAGTTCCTGCTTCGGCGATAGGTAACCCTAGGTGCATCCGGGAACGCTTTTCGCAGACGCTCGTTACTTGATAATATTGGGCGGTATTTTCTTAGGATGTTGTTTATGTTTGGGAGTGCATTAGAATATTTTGTTATAAAGTCGGTGGTCTGCCCTGGCTTTGACCGTGTGCACAGGGTTCCTTTACTCTCACCCCGCAGGGGCGTCTGCGTCAGCAGGCGTTTGGTGTGTTGCGACACCACGGACCCGAGCACACGAGGGTTGGACCCTCCCGCGTGTAGCCGTGCGCGGCTTAGCCGTGTCCGGGGAAAAGGGGATCCTGGGGGTTGAGCCGATGCCGGGTGTTCGGACCTTTACGGCCCCTCGGCAGCGGCAACACACCCCTTTGGCCTCGGCTTCACATAGACGGCACCCCCGGACTGACCCACCCGGGGGAAATCGGTAGTCGCCTTTTCCTGTCTCTCTCTCCTCAAACCTTCGTCTTTATCTCTCCCTTTTTGATCTTTCCTGTCTTCTTCTCTCTTCCATTTACTTCCTTTCTCCACGGCGGCAAGGGTTAACCTTGTGTATGTGCCCTCCCTTGGGTATAATATATTAGGTTATAGTGGCAGTGTACGGTTGGCGCCTGCAGCCTTACCCGTTTAAGTCCTGCAGCGTCCCCAAGTTGGGCTCCATGGTGGGTGGCCGCCATTGCTGCTGAAAACATACGAAACTACTATGGGAACACCCGCATTTCCCCGCCTACTTGATCGTCACCCTCAGAAGAGGGGACGCACCGAAGACTTAAGCACTTGTTTCAACCGCACGAAAGAGACCTACCCAAAATACCACGTAGTACACAGTGAGAATCCTGAAAAACAAGCTAGATTTATTTCACCATTCACAGTAGCAAAATCTTTGACCGAAGCCTTAGGGTCAGGTTATAAGGTAACAAAAATGGCTAGCGGTGACCTTCTCCTTGAGATCCCTCAGAAACATCAGTACGAGAAGCTTGGCAGTCTTGTGACATTTGGTAATATACCAATTTCTATTTCACAACACCGAACAATGAACAGCTCACGGGGAGTCGTGTCAGAGGCAGACCTCCTAGACTTGACAGAAACTGAACTCCTGGAAGGGTGGAAAGAACAAAATGTTACTGACGTAAAACGTATTAAAATTAGACGAGACAACAAGGAAATCCCCACTAAACATCTTATCCTAACATTTTCATCCAGCGTACTGCCAGAAACCATCGAAACAGGATACATCAGGTTAAATGTTCGACCATTTATCCCCAACCCTAGACGGTGTTTCCAATGTCAGAGGTTCGGCCATGGCTCGCAGAGCTGCCGTGGTCAAACAACTTGTGCAAAGTGTGCAGTCCAGGGCCACCCCTCCGACAACTGCAGTGGCACACCTCGCTGTGTGAACTGCAGTGGTGACCATCCAGCCTACTCACGCTCCTGTCCGAACTGGAAGAAAGAGAAAGAAATAATTACCCTCAAAGTCAAAGAAAACATTTCATTTAAGGAAGCCCGTTAAAGGTGCTCTCCATTCCACAACACACCTTATGCTGATGCGGCGCGTCGGGGGGCAGCGTCGCAGCGGCAATCGCCCAGTGCCCTGCCCGCGTGCAGCGAGCAGGCACCTTTGGCTCCTGCCCCCAGGGTGGAAGTAGGTAAGCCTACTCCATCCAACCAGCAACCAGCCCCGGCTACCCTTGGGTTGCCGGTCCCACAAGATTTATGTGCGGCAACCTGCGCTGCACGCAGCGACCCCGCAGGACTGATAGTGGCCACGAAGGTAGGCGCAGCTGAGGCTGCCTCGACCTCCCCGGCCCCTCCCAGCGCTGGCAACAGCCGGCGCAGCCAAATCCCACAGGGAGCCCCATCGACCTCAGGGCTGGTGGGCGCAGGGGTCTTGCCTTCCTAGGTGAGACTCTCACGAAAAACTTCTCGCTCGCAAGAGCGCGTGTCCGGCGCCTCACAAGAGGCAATGGACACAACACCTATACCTACGGCGCAGCAAGCGCCTAAGGAGCGGCGAGGTTCCCTCGAGCGCTCCAGAAAAAACAAAACCCCGGTTACAGGGCCTCGAAAGAGCTCTGTAACCTAAGGCATCACTTCCGTTTCCGTACACACAGCACTAATTTACATTAAATATGGATACACAAATTATTCAATGGAACATCAGAGGTCTCCTTAGAAACCTTGATGATTTGCAAGAACTTATCCACAAACACAATCCAAAAGTGCTGTGTTTACAGGAAACACACGTAAAACCAAAATACACAAACTTTCTTCGACAGTATGTTACTTTTCGCAAAGATCGCGATGATGCCGTCGCATCATCGGGCGGTGTTGCCATTGTCATTCATAGAAGTATTGCATGTCAAGCTTTACAGCTACAAACGCCTCTTGAAGCAGTGGCGGTTCGAGTTATTCTGCTAAACAAACTTATCACTGTTTGCTCACTCTATATACCCCCACATTATAAACTAAGGAAACATGAATTTCAGTCCTTTATAGATGAATTGCCAGAACCCTATGTTGTTCTTGGCGATTTCAATGCGCACAGCTCACTGTGGGACGACTCTCGTATAGATTCGCGAGGTCGCCTTGTTGAACAGTTCCTTTTTTCTTCTGGTGCGTGCCTGTTGAATAAGAAGGAACACACGTATTACTCTCTTGCAAACCGAACCTATTCCTCAATAGATCTTAGCATAGTCTCCCCGTCTGTACTGCCTGAACTCGAATGGGAAGTTGCCGACAACCCTTACGGTAGCGACCACTTCCCTATACTGCTAAGATCACATAAAGAAAACGAATATCCACCACAGGCTCCTAGGTGGAAGATTGAGACAGATGATTGGGAGAAATTTCGATCTCTAACTAGTATCTCATGGGCTGACCTGTCTTCGTTAGAAATTGACGCCGCAGTCGAGTTTTTTACAGCATTCATAATAGATGTCGCAGCTAAATGCATATCAGAAGTAAAAGGCTTGGCCTGCAAACAGCGTCTCCCATGGTGGAACGACGATTGTAGGATGGCTCGTAAAAAACAGAACAGGGCGTGGGGGTTGCTACGCGCTTCTCCCACTGCAGAGAATCTAGTCAA
The DNA here is from genome assembly GCF_023375885.2 of Dermacentor andersoni. NCBI lineage: Eukaryota > Metazoa > Arthropoda > Arachnida > Ixodida > Ixodidae > Dermacentor > Dermacentor andersoni. The sequence goes on from NW_027314764.1 coordinate 67,181, forward strand.
CTTTAAAAAAGTAAAATCCGAAGGTAGGCGTACCCGCCGACAGGCCAGGCGTGAAAGTTGGCAGAAGTTTCTATCCCGCATCAACTCGTTTACTGATGAGGCCAAAGCCTGGAACAGGGTCAATAGGATAAGAGGGCGACAAGCATATTCACTACCCTTGGTAAACACACAAGGCGATACCCTACAAGATCAGGCGAACTCACTTGGGGAGCACTTTGAGCGAGTGTCGAGCTCAATCAACTATTCCCAATCCTTTTTAAAACTTTTTAAAGAAATAGAAGAACGTAAGCCAATCTTACGAAAATCCGGGCAATATGAACCGTATGACCAGCCTTTCAGTATTGCCGAGTTGAGAGCTGCCTTGAACACATGCAAAAGCACTGCACCGGGACCTGACAGAGTCATGTATGACATGATCAGAAACTTACATACTGACACTCAATTTACACTACTTACACTTTTCAACACTCTGTGGGCTGCGGGATACCTCCCATCTGCATGGAAAGAGGCGATTGTGGTTCCTGTCCTGAAGCAGGGAAAAGATCCCTCCTTGGCAGCAAGTTATCGTCCGATAGCTCTTACGAATTGTCTGTGTAAGCTATTCGAAAAAATGATTAATCACAGACTCATACATTTCCTTGAATTCAACCATATACTCGATCCCTATCAGAGTGGCTTCAGACAAGGGCGGTCAACAACAGATCATCTTGTGCGCATTGAAGGATATATTCGCGATGCCTTTGTACACAAACAGTATTTCCTCTCCATATTCCTCGATATGGAGAAGGCATATGATACAACATGGCGCTACGGGATCTTGCGAGATTTGTCGGGAATGGGCATCTGTGGAAATATGTTGAAAATAATTGATAGTTATTTGTCCAATCGTACCTTCCGTGTAAAAGTCGGCAATGCACTGTCACGTCCCTTTACCCAGGAAACTGGTGTACCCCAGGGAGGCGTGCTCAGCTGCACTCTCTTTATCGTTAAGATGAACACACTACGTGCTTCGCTACCGCCTGCCATTTTCTACTCCGTATACGTAGACGATATACAAATAGGCTTCAAATCCTGCAACCTCACAGTATGCGAAAGACAGGTACAGCAGGGCTTAAACAAAGTGTCCAAATGGGCAGACCAAAACGGATTTAAGGTCAACCCCCACAAAAGTTCTTGTGTTCTCTATACAAGAAAGAGAGGCCTGGTCCCAGATCCTTCTGTAGAACTGGGCGGACAACAAATTCCTGTCAACAAAGAACACAAATTCCTTGGTGTTATTCTTGACTCCAGGCTCACTTTCATTCCTCACATAAAACATCTTAAAGAAAAATGTCTAAAAACCATGAACTTACTTAAAGTACTATCCCACACTACATGGGGTAGCGACAGGAGGTGCCTGTTGAATCTTTACAAGAGCCTAGTTCGATCACGGTTAGATTATGGTGCCGTAGTGTATCACTCTGCCGCACCGAGTGCGCTTAAGATGTTAGACCCCGTTCACCATCTGGGTATCCGTCTGGCCACTGGCGCATTTAGGACAAGCCCTGTTGAAAGCCTATATGTAGAGTCAGATGAGTGGCCACTCCATCTTCAGAGAACAAACATCAGCTTAACATATTTTCTCAAGGTTCGCTCTAATAAAGAACATCCGTGTTTCACAACCGTTAACGACTTGACGTGTGAAACACTTTTTCATAACCGACCCTCTATGAGACTTCCATTCTCACTGCGTGCAAGAGAACTTAGCACGGAAATGGATGTCCCAGTTCTGGAACAACGCCTAATGCCTCCAGCAAAGCTAGTACCGCCCTGGGAGTGGCAGCTGATAGAGTGTGACACATCCTTTGTAGAGGTCACTAAACATGCCCCAGAGACACATATCCAAATGCATTTCTTGGAGCTCCAGTACAAGTACTCGTGCACAGAATTTTACACAGACGCTTCTAAGTCGCATGCCGGGGTCTCCTACGCAGCCATTGGTCCATCCTACTCGGAATCCGGTGTACTGCACCCTGAAACAAGTATATTTACGGCTGAGGCCCATGCACTATTATCGGCTGTGAAACATATAAGAAAATCAAATATTCAAAAAACAATTTTATTTACAGACTCCCTAAGCGTCGTGAAAGCCTTGAAGTCACACTGTAAACACAGAAACCCCGTAATTACTGAGCTCTATTCTATTCTCTGTAGAGCGTATATGTCTAAACAGCATGTCATTATATGCTGGGTGCCTGGACATAGGGGCATCGAGGGTAACGTTCTAGCAGACCAGATGGCCACATAGATTTCATTGCATGCAATTAATCCTGCTGCTTCGGTCCCTGTCACAGACCTGAAGCCTTTTTTAAGAAGGAAACTGCGAAATCACTGGCAACGTAAGTGGGACGCAGAAGTAAATAACAAACTGCACGTGATAAAGCCACAATTAGGGTCTTGGCCCTCCGTAACAAAATCACGGCGAACAGATGTCCTATTCTATCGCCTCAGAATAGGACACACATTTGGCACACACAACTTTTTACTCACTGAAAATGATCCTCCAACCTGCGGTAGATGCGGGGAGAGGCTGACCGTCCTCCACGTCCTCCTGGAGTGTCGGGCAGCCGAATCTGAAAGAAGGAAACATTTCTCCCTAGCATGCCGGCAGCACATACCCCTACATCCCGTAATGCTACTCGGCCCAGAACCTTTATTTGACGCCAACGCAGTCCTAAGTTTTCTGAGAGATGTCTTGCATGTTTATAACCCCACATGTTCGTAGCAGGTCCTCTCTTCAGAGGATGTCGCTGCGATAGCTCTTAAGTATAGCACATGCCTCTAGGCCCTTGTGTTTCAAGGGCTCTGACGAGGCAGCAGTGCTCCAAGTGATTTTACCATCCTATATATTTTTATTTTGCATCATTTTCCTACGATGGATTTTAATGGTCATAGTATTCGTCACTAATCATCGCCATAATTTTATAGCAGGTAGATTTTACGCACTTTACAGCGACTATTTTTAGGCCACTTTACAGCCAAGTCACATCTTCCATAATACATCGTCAACATTAACACTTGTCATGGCGCTCTTTGGCCAAACCTGGCCCCTGCGCCCCTAAACACAACACATCATCCTTTACTCTCAATTCGACACGCTAACACATTTTCCCTCGTTTCTGCACCCTCCCGCCTCACACCCTCTCCCCTTTAGAAGAACCCCACCTATATATACTGTGGCGAGGAAAGCGTACGTCGCCTTGAAGAAGACAAGTCCACTTGTCGATATGTTGGCATTCACCTTGTTAACGCTTTGTTCATCCTCTTGAATTTCCATCTCCCGCATTCCCCGTCTTTTCTCTCTAAATGCACTGTCATTCGTTCTTGTCTCGATATAGATATGGGTTTAAATAAACTGCATGTCCATTCATTCACAAGAGGGGAAACGCTCGCTCGCCCACACTCACACAAACGCACAGGAATACGACAAATGCTCGCCTGCATTCACATTTACACGCACCCACGCATGCACACACGCGCAAGAATGCACGCACGCACCCACACGGGACTGCACGCACACACAAACATGCGTATGTTTGCACACGCATGCACGCACGTGTGCGCACACATTTTCAAATACTGAGACGCAAACACGCGCGCTCACGCTCAAGGTGTGCACACCCATATACACTCCCTCTCCTTTCCTGCGTACGTGCAAACTGAATGACACTCTGAATGACACTCGCACTGCAATAACCGTTGAGAGCCCCAGCTACAGTAAACCACTTTACGGTTTATATTTCGCACTTCTTCAATCAATGTGCCCCCTGCTGAGAGGGCGCAAGACCATTTGCTCCTGTCGTGTGATATAACCGCCCATCCCGGAGCAAAATGCTGCTTTAATTAGCGCACTACCAACATTCCCACTAAGGGCCATAAATGCATATTGATACGTGTACTTATCTTTATCGGGCGACCACGTTTCGCCGCTTAACAAATGCCATCGCACAGCGCGGGACGCGCCTGCATGTATCCGACGTTTCTGGAAAGTTATCGATGCTTCTACCCGGCTGTCTGTTGTCGCCGAACCTTGTGTTATCTGATTTCATCGCGTAGCGCGAATGGTGTAGAACTTTGTGGAAAGCACGCGGGTCCAAACGATTAGTCTGGAACATTCGACGACTGCTCTATAAAAGCCGACGCGCTTGACCCGCTGAGCAGATTTTCGACGATCGCCGAGCGTGTTCGCCGCTATCGTTGCGCTATAAGTGTAGCCTGTTTTGTGGGCACAGGTTCGCCCAATAAAAGTTAGTTTTCTTGTTCACAGTATTGCTACTGTGTTCTTTCTTCAACGTCACCACCACGTGACATCTGGTGGAGGTGCTTGTGCGTTCATGTACCGAACGCCCCCGCAAAGCCGCGATCCAAGCCCGAAGCCCGAGGACAAAACCGACACCGCCCAAGACCAGCGTGCTAGCCGCAGACAGCAAGGCCTGCCCCCAGAGCACGGACTTCTACCTGAGGCGACAAAGAAGATCGTGGTCAAGACAACCTCAATGGCTGCCCCAGCGTCCCCCGTTATCCTACAACAACCCCGGGACCCACCGACCTTCCATGGAGCAGCGACTGAAGACCCGGAATCTTGGCTGGAGACCTACGAGCGAATCGCGACATTCAACAACTGGGACTCCGACGACAAGCTGCGGCAGGTCTACTTCGCCTTAGAAGACGCCGCCAGAACGTGGTTTGAGAACAGGGAGTCGACCTTGACTACGTGGGACCTGTTCCGTAGCGGCTTCCTGTGCACCTTTACAAGTGTCGTGCGCAAGGAAAGGGCCGAAGCTATGCTGGACGCCCGAGTGCAGCTGCCAAACGAGAACGTTGCCATCTTTACGGAAGAAATGACCCGTCTGTTCCGCCACGCCGACCCGGATATGGCCGAGGAAAAGAAAGTTCGCCTACTCATGCGTGGTGTGAAGGAGGAACTTTTCGCCGGGATGGTAAGAAGCCCACCGAAGACCGTCGAAGAGTTTCTTCGTGAGGCGACGAACATCGAGAAGACACTCGAAATGCGGAACCGGCAATTCAACCGCCGTACAAGCTCTACCCCCTACGCAGGAATTCAATCACTGGCCACGGACGATCTGCGCGAGACCATCAGGGCCATTGTGCGCGAAGAACTGCGCAAGGTCTTGCCTTCGTCGCAGCCTCAAGTGGCTTCGATCGCCGACATCGTAAAAGAAGAGGTGCACCGATCGCTTGGAGTTCCTGAGGTGCAACCACAACCACCGCAGCCTCAGCCGCAAGCGATGAGCTACGCCGCCGTCGCCCGCCGTCAAGGTCCCTTTCCACTACTGCGCCAGGGCCCCGTAACGCCGCAATTCCGTCGACCACCACCGCCGCCGCCAGCACGCCCACCCGTTGCCCAGCGCAGCTACCCGAGGAAGACTGACGTTTGGCGCGCTCCTGACCACCGCCCGCTCTGCTACCACTGCGGAGAGGCAGGTCACGTCTACCGACGATGCCCATACCGAGAGATGGGACTGCGAGGTTTCGCCGTTAACGCGCCGCGTCCACAGCTTGGAGAGCGCCCACGTGACATCGCCGACTACCTCGCCGCTACTCAATGGAGCTCTCGACGACCGTCGCGTTCGCCATCACCAGGCCGCTACCTGTCGCCGCAGCGCCGACCATACAGTGGCCCAGCCCGGGGCCGGTCAGCGAGCCCATATCCGGAAAACTAAAAGCAGCAACCGATGGAGGTGCGGTTGCTGTTCGTCGAACTGACGAAGATCCTCCGCCGCCGACGAAAGCGCCGAAGAAACCATCTCGACGACATAATGACGACGCGCCACCGTCCCGAGGAAGTCAGGAAGCCAAGACTGCACCGACGAAAGACGACTTCACGACGCGACGTACTAGCTTCAATTCAACACGACGCAGCCGTGATCCGACGCCAAGACCCAACTGCAACGCAAGACAAAGAACCACCGACCTCGACGTGCTTCTAGACGGCCACGCAGTCACCGCCTTAATCGACACAGGCGCCGATTTCTCAGTCATGAGTGGACACATCGCCGTCCAGATGAAGAAGGTTAAGACTGCATGGGAAGGCCCTCAAATTCGGACCGCTGGAGGACACCTGATTACGCCGACAGGAATGTGCACGGCAAGAATTACCATTCACGACCGGACTTACCCTGTCACCTTCGTTATCCTCCAACAGTGTTCACGAGACGTCATTCTCGGTATGGACTTCCTGGACCAACACGGCGCAATCATCAACCTGAAGTCGAAGTCAATAACGCTGTCGGAAGATAAAGCGATACCGCCGGAGAGCCCTCGTAGTCACCACGCCTTGAATGTGCTCGAAGACCAAGTGAGCATCCCGCCCCGCTCCAGCATTGTTATTTCGGTCGGCACCGAAATACCCGCTGACGTAGAAGGCGTCATCGAAGGCGACCAACGTCTACTGCTAGACCGTGAAATTTGCGTCGCAAGAGGGATCGCTCGACTGCATGGAGGGAAAACTGAAGTGTTGCTGACAAACTTCAGCCAGGAGTTCAAGCACCTCAACAAGGGCACGACGATCGCGTACATCGAGGAAATTCTGGAAACAAGTAATGCGCTTGTCCTCTCGGATTCCGCCGCATCTACCCCGACGACCATGGTTCCCGAACCAGACTACGACATTAATCCAAGTCTCCCAGTGATTAAGCAACAGCAGCTCAGAAGTCTGCTCCGACGATACAAAAGCTGCTTTTCGACGACATCGAGGATTCGACAAACACCAGTCGCCAAGCATCGCATAATCACCGAGGAGTACGCTCGACCACTCCGCCAAAGCCCTTACCGAGTTTCGCCGCGAGAACGCGAAGCTATAAGAGAACAAGTCGACGAAATGCTGCGCGACGACATCATCCAGCCGTCGAAAAGCCCATGGGCATCCCCTGTTGTCCTGGTGAAGAAAAAGGACGGAACCCTACGTTTCTGCGTCGATTATCGTCGTCTGAACAAGATCACGAAGAAGGACGTATACCCCCTTCCACGGATAGACGACGCATTGGATCGGCTCTGCAACGCTAAGTACTTCTCCTCGATGGACCTCAAGTCTGGCTATTGGCAAATAGAAGTCGACGAAAGAGATCGCGAAAAGACCGCCTTCATCACCCCAGACGGCCTCTACGAGTTCAAGGTTATGCCATTTGGACTGTGCTCGGCGCCTGCAACGTTCCAGCGCGTGATGGACACGGTTTTAGCGGGATTGAAATGGCAGACCTGTCTCGTTTACTTGGATGACGTCGTTGTATTCGCCGGAAATTTCGACGATCACCTTAGGCGGCTTGCCACAGTACTAGAGGCCATCAAGTCATCAGGGCTCACTCTGAAGCCAGAAAAATGCCGCTTCGCTTACGACGAGCTTCTGTTCCTAGGCCACGTCATCAGTAAATCCGGAGTACGCCCCGACCCCCAGAAAACAGCTGCCATCGCAAAGTTCCCGCAGCCCACCGACAAGAAGGCAGTGCGTAGATTCCTTGGCATGTGTGCCTACTACAGGCGCTTTGTCAAGGACTTTTCACGCATCGCCGAGCCGTTGACACGTCTAACTAAATGTGATGTTGAGTTCAAGTGGGAAACGCCGCAGGCCGACGCATTTGAAGAACTCAAACGACGCATGCAGTCGCCGCCGGTACTTGCGCACTTCGACGAGTACGCCGATACAGAAATCCATACTGACGCCAGTAGCCTAGGCCTCGGTGCCGTTCTAGTGCAGAGGAGAAACGGAGTCGAACAGGTGATAGCTTACGCTAGCCGGTCGCTGTCAAAAGCGGAAGGCAACTATTCTACAACCGAAAAGGAATGCCTCGCCATCGTTTGGGCTACAGCTAAATTTCGCCCTTATCTTTATGGCAGGCCATTCAAAGTCGTCAGTGACCATCACGCGTTGTGTTGGCTAGCGAGTATAAAGGATCCTTCAGGACGACTGGCACGGTGGAGCCTCAGACTACAAGAATACGACATCACTGTAACCTACAAGTCAGGACGAAAACACTCCGATGCCGATTGCCTATCACGCGCCCCCATTGACCCGCCGCCGCAAGATGACGAAGATGACGCCTTCCTTGGCATGATAAGCGCGGAAGACTTCGCTGAACAGCAACGGGCAGACCCGGAGCTAAAAGGCCTGGTGGAATATTTGGAAGGGCACACCGACGTTGTCCCCAGGGCATTTAAGCGCGGATTATCTTCCTTCACGCTTCAAAACAATCTCCTCGTGAAGAAGAACTTTTCACCAGTCCGCGCCAACTACCTTCTTGTTGTCCCGTCAGGACTTCGTCCAGAAGTATTGCACGCCCTACATGACGATCCGACCGCTGGACACCTCGGTTTTTCCCGGACACTATCGAGGATACATGAAAAGTATTATTGGCCGCGCCTGACCGCCGACGTCGCCCGTTATGTCAGAACATGCCTAGACTGTCAGCGACGCAAGACACCGCCGACAAGGCCAGCCGGATTACTACAGCCAATCGAGCCTCCTTGCCGACCATTCCAGCAGATCGGGATGGACTTGCTGGGACCCTTTCCGACGTCAACAACCGGAAATAAGTGGATCGTCGTGGCGACAGACTACCTCACCCGCTTCGCTGAAACTAAAGCACTGCCGAAAGGTAGCGCAGCCGAAGTGGCGAAATTCTTTGTCGAAAACATCCTGCTTCGACATGGCGCCCCAGAAGTCCTCATCACCGACAGAGGAACGGCCTTTACAGCTGAGCTCACCCAAGCCATTCTGAAATACAGTCAGACAAGGCACAGGAGAACCACGGCCTACCACCCGCAGACGAATGGTCTTACGGAGCGGCTGAATAAGACCCTCGCCGACATGCTAGCGATGTACGTCGACGTCGAACACAAGACCTGGGATGCCGTCCTGCCGTACGTAACATTCGCTTACAACACGGCGGTGCAAGAAACAACACAGATCACGCCGTTTAAGCTGGTTTACGGCAGGAACCCGACGACGACGCTGGACGCCATGCTGCCCCACGTCACTGACGAAGAGAATGTTGACGTCGCTAGCTATCTCCAGCGAGCCGAAGAAGCCCGACAGCTCGCCCGCCTACGGATCAAGAACCAACAGAGGACCGAGAGCCGACACTACAACCTCCGACGACGCTTTGTTGAGTACCAGCCCGGCGACCGTGTTTGGGTTTGGACCCCGATACGCCGACGAGGACTCAGTGAGAAACTACTCCGACGTTATTTCGGACCCTACAAGGTCATCCGACGTATTGGCGCTCTGGACTATGAGGTCGTGCCAGACGGCATTTCGCATTCACAGCGGCGCCGCGCACGATCTGAAGTGGTCCACGTGGTGCGCCTTAAACCCTTTTACGGACGCTGACGAACTTCGTCATTTTGTTCTTTTCTTTGCTACGAGTGCTTTTGTTTATTACCTTCGTTTGTTTGCAGCATCGGGTCGATGCTTTTTAAGAGGGGGGTATTGATACGTGTACTTATCTTTATCGGGCGACCACGTTTCGCCGCTTAACAAATGCCATCGCACAGCGCGGGACGCGCCTGCATGTATCCGACGTTTCTGGAAAGTTATCGATGCTTCTACCCGGCTGTCTGTTGTCGCCGAACCTTGTGTTATCTGATTTCATCGCGTAGCGCGAATGGTGTAGAACTTTGTGGAAAGCACGCGGGTCCAAACGATTAGTCTGGAACATTCGACGACTGCTCTATAAAAGCCGACGCGCTTGACCCGCTGAGCAGATTTTCGACGATCGCCGAGCGTGTTCGCCGCTATCGTTGCGCTATAAGTGTAGCCTGTTTTGTGGGCACAGGTTCGCCCAATAAAAGTTAGTTTTCTTGTTCACAGTATTGCTACTGTGTTCTTTCTTCAACGTCACCACCACGTGACAATATGTTGTTATAAAGGACTACCCTCTTGGCGCAGGCAGTTGGAACTGTTTTTATACTCGGCTATTATATATAAATAAAATTGTTGAAAATTTTGCTCATTCACTGACGCATGTGCCCTGCCGTGAAGTTCCACGGGATGGTGAAGCTGCAATGCCCAGAGTTCCTGAGTATGTCCATGCTACAAGGCACGATAGTACTTTGTTACGCAACTCAACGACATACGCATGCTTGTTGTCCACGAAATAAATTTGATAATAAAAGCGGCGACTTAACAAATAAGCAACCCATTGCTACTATTCAGCAAGTAAAAATTGAAAGTATAATATTCGAAGAGCCATCCAGAAAAATAACAAGCAGATCTTGAGTTCTGTGTTTTGCCAATGTGGTGGGAGACTGTCCAACTCAGTCTACGTGGCGTTAAAAAAAGGGGGAGTCACCCAGAACGGCATTCAACCGCTGCCAGCACGACGCGGAACGATAGGTGTGAGCGATTAAACGACTCCGCCACGGCTTCCAACGTCTCGCATGCGATACACTCGGGTTTTTATACCACATGAACTTGAACGATTGTGTTTGAAAAATTGCTTTTGCGAAGAGTGTTACGCCATCTGTTGAGAGTCAAGATGGGCACCAATCTAAATCTTAGTCTCCAGACTACATACGCTGCAGCGGATATTACGAAAGACGTTGTAGCTTTATCACCACTACCGTTTTTTGTGTCGAAAATCGAGTACAAATTTTTGTCGTTTCCATAGGCTTCCATTGCTGAATCTTTAAGCGCTCTGGATACGAAATTCTTGCTGGCCACAGCGTGATCATTGCATTTGGCTCGTGTGGATTCTCTTCCAGAACAGGTCTGTGGCCTGCCTTTTTCAATAATCGTCCTGCAGCTTTTGTTATTCGCAAAAAATCCGCTCGCTCTATTGAAAACGAGATAGCTTCCTGCCGGTGGTGGTGGTAGTGGTGGTGGTGGTGATGTTGAAGCAGGCGGGGTTAGCTTGGCATACATAGCCAGCAATTGTTCCGCCTGATCCTCCTTCGAGTTGAGATCAGGCGTGTGTCACCAGGTGTCGATGAGCCCCGTGCCTCGCAGGAAGGCTATGAGCAGTCGTTGCGCTCTCTTCCTGAATGCCACGGGCCCTCCGGGGAAAACGTCTTCAAAGGTCCTATGCGTAAGACCGCTCTTTTGTAGGTTGTCAACCATCGCTTTTCTTTCTGTGTCAAACTGCGGGCATAGCCAAATGAAATGTTCGATGTCGCCAATGTCACCACAGAAAACACAGAGTGGGGAAGCGCGAAGCCCAGTCTTGAATAACCAAGCTGGGTTGTACGCGGAGTCGGTCCTGATGCGGCATAAGAACGTCGCTTGTTCGCGTGTAAATCCATGAGTCACACAGGAGTCGTGTGGATTCTTGTGCATCTCTCTGAAGTGAAGGCGGATTGCACCCTTAGGGTTTTGAAAAGCTTTTGGAGCTTTCACTTTTGGGACACATGTCAGCGCTACGCGTGCAAGGGCGTCTGCTTCCTCGTTTCCATCAATTCCTACGTGTGATGGAATCCACTGAAACCTTATGTAAAATCCTCTGCTCGTTAGGTCGTCAATCAGTGCCAGAGACTGCCTTGTGAATTTCTCTAGAGGTAGGCCCCAATGTAATCTCTGTAATGCTGACTTGGAATCCGTTAGCACCACGACATCTCGTGCAGAAAAGGCCCGTAGTTTCCGTAAAGCCGCGGTGATTGCGGCGCTTTCTACTGTTGTAGAGGAAACTACGCGATCCAGTCCGCCAGACCATGACACATCAAGGGATAGTATGCAGAATGCCGCTGCGCAGGTGTCTGTTTGTGCGCACACCTAACCGTCTGTGTACACTTGTAGATGGCTTTGAAACACAGTGCTCAAGTGGTCCAGCACAATAAACTTTGCTTCGGCAGTTGAAATGGTGCGTTTCGTCGGCAGGTGGGGTACATTGAGGCTGCAGGTAACGTCCGGAAAAGACCATGGCAGGTAAAGGCGTCTTCGTTTAGGCCATTCCAATCCTAAAAATCTGAAGGTGTTCAGCGCAGCGTGGAAATGTGAGCGAGTTCTTGCTCTTAGCCGCCGGAGAAGCGCCGTGCCGGCGCGTGACTCGCCCAGCCTTAATAGCTGCGCCAGCAAGGCCTGAGATGCTAAGAGGCGGAGTGGAAGAGACTCTGCCTCATTAGTGACTTTCTTGTTTGAAGTCGCCGTTGGAACTCCCATCGCCAAGCGAAGTCCCTTTCTGTGCACTGCCTCGAAGCGGTCGAATTGACTCGATGACGGTGATATCAGAGGGAGCTGATAGAGAATGCGGCTTCTTATGAGTGCAGCGTTCAGTTTAAGCATGGATATAGGAATATTTCCCCAACGTACACCTGCCGATCGATGAAGTCCGTTGACTCTTTGCACTGATGCAGCCACAACACTTTCGACCGCACCACGCCATAGTAGCTCGTTGTCGATGGTGACGCCCAGGAATCGAACATGAGTTGCACGAAGAATTGAATGCCCTCTGATATTCAGCGTCAGACGTGTTGACTTGCGTCTCACTCCAGGGAAAAGCATGAAGGCAGATTTTTCTGCTGGTAAAGATAGGCCAAGCGTCGATAAGTGGCGATCGATAGTGGAGCTTGCGGCCTGGGCTATCCGGGCCAAACGTTTGTGTTGGTACCCCGAGATCCAAATGCAGATGTCATCTCCGTAGATGGACATTTTAACTGCCGTCCGACCTACTTTCAGGGCATCTGGAAGGCTGGCCATGGCAACGTTTATTTACCTATAGATTTTTTATTTTTATTTATAGATACTGCGATCTGAAATCAGATCATAGCAGGGTGGGTATACATAGAAATATACAAGCATGTAAACACATACAAATCCATCACATATGCAGGCATTTTCAGACATTGGTGAAGAATACATAACATACAAGAAAAAAAAAACATACAAGCAGATAACGCAGACGAATTCATAACATTTGCAAGCATATTTCAAACATTGGTAAGCAATTATGGGTAACAATATTAGAATTAAGATTATTCCAGTCTTTTAATGTCCTAGGAAAAAAAGAATATTTGAAACAGTTATTCTGTGCGTTGATGGGGGTTACCGATAAAGCCTGCCTTCGTCTCGTGTTATAACCTGATGAGTAAGTAAAGAACTTGGAAGTGTTAACCTTATAATGGTCGTTTACAAGTTGAAAGAGGAACTTTAATCGACAGATACGGTTGCGCACAGTCACCGGGGGTAATCCACTACGCCTTACGAGCTCACCAACAGACGCGCGGCCGTATGAACTAAAAACAAACCTAAATACTTTGTGCTATACAAGTTCCAGTTTTTTAATATTGGTTAAAGTGAATGGGTCCCAAATAATTACGGCATATTCCAACAACGGACGAATGTAGGAATTGTACGCCAGTAAACGAACATCAGACGTAGATGATTTCAGTCATCAAAAGGCAAGAGAGATAGGACACTTCCTTGTGGGACGCCGAGGGAAATTCGTCACTTGTCACTCATTATACATCCGAGCTTAACTTGCACTCATCAATCACTGAGAAATTCATGGACGAATCGAAGAGCATTTCCCGAGACGCCCAAGACTCGGAGCCCGTTGATGATGCCTGTATTAACCACGCAGTCGTATGCCATGGCAACGTCCATAAAGATGGCCAGTGTGGAAGGGCCGTCAACGCGATGGTGCTCGATATGGCTTAGTAGATCCAAGACACTGTCCTGGGCACTCAACCGTGGACGAAATCCGGTCATACATGATGTCAGTCTATTCCCTTGCTCAAGATACCATGTTAACCTCGTACATATTAGCCTTTCCATCAACTTTGATACGCATGATGTTAGCGATACTGGCCGATATGAGGTGAGGTTTGCAGGATGCTTTCCGGACTTGAGCACTGGCACCACCCATGCTGTCTTCCACGCTTCTGGGATCTCTCCTGTGCTCCAGACATGATTAAATATGTCCAGAAGGGCTCGTTTTCGTTCATATGGCAAATTTGTCAGCATCTGATTGCTTATAGAATCGGGACCCACAGCACAGCGTCTTCTTAATTTGCTAAGCGCCAAATCCAACTCACGAAAGGTGAACGGCGTATCCATGGTATGAAATGCTTCAGACAACAGAGGGTTCGATACTCCTGCTGATCTGGCAGGTGTGTATACGTCCGCAAAATCTTCTGCAAGGGTTTGCAAATATTTTCCTTGCTTTAAAGGAAGTGCTTTGAATGGCCTGTGTAGGCGAATTTTTCCGGATAGGCCATTCATTACTCCCCATATCCTTGTCATGGGAGTAAACGCCGATAAACTCTCACAGAAAGCAGCCCATTGAACTCGTCTTAACCTTTTTGTTTGACGACGGATGACAGCGTTTATCATGATGTATTCAGATTTCGCAGAAGGATTTCCCGTTTTTCTTATTAGTTTTTGCTCCGCTCTCCTACGCGCTGCGCAGAGGTTCTTTAGTTTCAAATCAGGAGTAGGGAAATGATCTGGCAGTTTCAACATTGAGGTAGCCACTCTTTTGCTCCGCAGCATATCTGCGAACAGCTCACCAGGGGATTCATCCAACGCTTTTCTGTATGTGTCCCAGCGTGTCCCAGCGCAGAATTGTCGCCCAGCAGTGTGAAATCCGGTGATGTTGGTGACGATCGGAAAGTGGTCACTGCCCATCCTGTCTGGGGCCGTTGTTGACGATACGACAAGGTCTGTAGAATGGATCACGAAGTCTATGGCACCCCATGAATCTGGTGGTCTGAAGAAAGTCGGTTTGCCATGGTTCGCAATACATAGGTCAGCAGCATCCGCAGCTGCGACAGGTTCCTTGCCTCGGGAATCTGCAGTCTTATTTCCCCAAAGCGAATGATGTGCGTTAAAGTCACCACATATTACTCTAGGAGAGGGGCAACGAACGCAAAGGTCCTTTATAAACGCCTCCATGGAGACCTTCCTGCGCGGACGTATATACACCGACACCACACTGAGTTGTCGTTTTCCTAGGCACACTTGCACAGCGGCGACTTCCAAGAAGGTAGAACACAGGTCTTTCACTGGTAAAGTGACGTGAGGTATCTTTCGCCTGATGTATATCATCGCACTTCCATTTGCAAATGACGGTATACTCGGATTTTCATGTCTGATGTACCCTGGGATCGTCCTTCCATTTGGGAGACCGGCCTCCGAGAGGGCTAGAATTCGTATAGGTATGTCTCGAAGGAAAAGGCTGAGTTCAGAAAGATGCTGTAGAATACCGGTGCAGTTCCATTGCATTATTAAGGGCACTTTTGGACGACGGAAAGGAACGAATGGGCGAGAAATTGCCATTACGCTACTGAGGGTATGTGGAAGTAGAGCAGAGTATTTCTGACTCAAGAGCCAGCACTGCTTCCAGCATATCCTTCGTTGAACTAGCAGGCATCTTCGCGACGTGGGAACGTAGTGCCGTGAACAAAGCGCGTATCACATGCTTGCAGTTTTCCTGCTGACTGTTTCCAAGTGGTACTTGAGGTCGGTTTACTGCGGCCGCATAGGTGCGTTTTTCGGACTTTTTTCGAACAGGTTTCTCAGCGGCTGTGACCGTTTGCGTTGGCTCAACAACTTCGTTTATCGGTGTGAGACGCGGGAAATGAGATGCGTACTCTGTTTCCAAACCAGTTAGTTGTGGCGCTCTGGACGTCTTCTTCGTGTTCAATGGTGCGCTTGCACTCTTTGGACCCAGAACAAACAACTTATTTCTTCGCTGAGCAGCTGTCCGCGCAGGACATCGACCGTAGCTAGCAGGATGGTCACCGCCGCAATTTGCACACACAAAGTTGTCTTTACTTGCACACGTCTTAAAGTAATGAGGTCCCCCACAGCGCTTGCACCTCTGTTCCCCACGACAGTACTTAGCGATATGTTCGACGCGCTGACACTTAAAACAGTGTGGTGGTGTCTCCACGTTGTCGACAAGCTCGTGTCTGGTGAAACCAAGGTTGATCTTCTCCGGGCGTTCAGAATTTGGGGCAAATGCGAGAACCACCGAGTTAGTGCGCCTTGACTTCCATTCAAATGACGAGGTTTGGACCCGACGGATGATTCTTCTTGCATGGAATACTCCCTGAGGTCTCAGGTAGGTGAGCAGCTCTTCATCCGAGTACCATTTAGGGACTCCTCTAACAATGCACATGTTTTTCATATAACTGTGTGGGACACGGGCAGATATGACTATGCCGCCGATATTCTTGGTCTCTAGAAGGACGTTGGCCTGTCCTTCTGTCTCTACATCTAAGAGCAATGCTCCCTGTGCTGTGAAGTGGCTCTTCACTGGTGCTCCACCGAGAATCGTTTCAAGCTCAGAATACAGGACAATAGGGTTTACTTGCCTTAAATCATCTCTTTCGGATGCTGCAGTGATTAACACTGGAATGCCCTCCGCCCTGTCTTTAGGATTGCGCACAATTCGGAAACCACCCTCGTCCATGTCTCGGTCTGAAGGGTTCGCCACGTTGTCGTCCTCGATGATAGTTGACTCGTCTTCAGATTCGCCAGTGTCTTGTCGCTTGCAGTCAGGCTGGCTTGTAGAAACCAGCTGGCGTTTCTGACCCGATGTCAGCCCTTGGGAGGTCGTGGCGGGGTGCTCGTCGGTGCCAGCTTGGTTCCTTCTATTACCTTGTGAGGCGGCGGGTGGCGCAGCCCCCGTCGGTCTCCGATGCGGAAGCTACCTGCCGGGTACGTTTGTGGCGCTAGTTGATACGTGTCCAGAAAAGCTGGATATGTCCAGGACGTCAACGAGGTGCGACACAGTGCCTACGGAATTTCTCTCGCATTTACTACTAAATTCCCAGAAATATGACATTACTCATGATGAAATCCTTTCTACCGTTAAAACAATGACTGGAGGTAGAACACCAGGTAAAGATAAGATCCCCTTACTCGTCATTAAACAGCAGATCGAGGAACTGATTGGGCATCTAGAAAAATTATTTAATGCATCCTTCTACATGACCACATATCCAGACGCATTTAAAATAGCGCAAGTCACACCAATATACAAGTCCGGTAGTAAGGATGACATCCAGAACTACCGATCAATATCAATACTTAATGCCCTTAACACAGTATTTGAGAAGTTATTGATGAAACGTTTTACCCATTTTCTAGATAAATATAACGTACTAGTAGACAACCAGCATGGTTTTAGGAAAAACAGATCTACTTCCACGGCTGTACAGTGTTTAAGTGAATTTATTAACAAAGCATTAAATAAGAAAGAGTATGTAATTGGCATTTTTGTTGATATTAAAAAAGCGTTTGACACTGTGAACCATGATATACTACTATCAAAACTACATCGGTATGGATTCAGAGGTCAAGCGAAGCAGTTTTTCGAAAGCTATCTTTCTGGTAGCAAGCAATGTGTTAAAATCGACCAATCCCTATCAAGCGTTCATTCCATCCTTTGTGGCGTGCCTCAGGGCTCGGTATTGGGACCATTACTCTTTTCCTTGTACATAAATGATCTGCCAGATGCTATGAATTTTGCCCCAACTATTATGTATGCTGATGACACAGCCATTCTCTTCTCTAGTAATAACCATATTATGCTCCAAAGGCACGCTAATAGTGATCTTTCTCAGATGTGCCAGTGGTTTTTACAAAATAAATTTACATTACACACCTCAAAGGCTAAACACATTGTGTTCTCTAGTCCATATAAAAATTCATATAGCATAAATGAGTTACGAATAGGCGCAAACCCCCTCGAACGAGTCGATTAACAGGTATATCTTGGTATAACTCTAGATTCAGCTTTCAATTTTAGTCCTCACACAATTCGAGTAAGCAGCGAATTGAGACGGGCTTGCTTTGTCCTAATAAAACCTAGAAAGTTCTCGCTTCGCACATTAAAAATTTTGTATTATGGCCTTTTTCAAGCAATATGACTTACTGTGTGGAGTCCTGGGGACTTACGTATAACACGTACTTAAATCAAATAGTAACTTTACAAAAAAGAGCACTTCGAATAATAACACATAGTAAACACACACATAGATGCACTCCGCTCTTTCGTCGCTTAGACGTTACACCTTTCTTTGCTATGCGGTATTTCAAACTAGCTTGTGTGCAGCAGAAGCTTGATGTGGGCGAGTTGGTTTTGCATACTTGATGAAAAGAGCACTACGAAGACGAGTACTAAAAGTATGCAAAACCAACTCGCCCACATCAAGCTTCTGCTGCTTCAGATTTCTTCTACATTGGGCTCTTTCCTGTCTTCACAAGAAAATAGCGGCTTGTCCGTCGTACATGTTGTTCCTTTAGTCCTCGTCTTCGTAGCGCTATTTTCATCAAGTAGCTTGTGTGATTATACATATACTAAACCATAACATCCCACTGTCATCATGTGTTTTTCTATATCGATCTCGTCCAACTAGAAATTTTTTCAGTTGTCGTTTCAACCTTCCAGCTGTTAATAATGTGTACGGTAATAGAACTATCGCCTATGCCACTGCTAAAATTTATAACCAACTGCCTGCTAACTTAAAAGTAGGTCAATTCTCAATCGCCGATATAAAAAAATTTTTCCGAAGCCAGCAATATACGACTCCACTATAAGTCTGTGTTTTTCCTGAATGTACTCTTCCTTTTATTTGTCCTCCGAACTATTGTATAATTTCTTGACCATTTCGCCTTCCTTGTTGTGTAACTGTCGCATAACTGCTGTTACATGAATCATGTGTAAAATACTGAGTTGTCTCGCTACAATTATTTTTTTCGCACTTCCTGCATGGGCCGAAGTCTAGCCGAGTAGGCTAAGGGCCCAGATGATTCACATGTACTTCTTATTAGTCATTTGAATGAACTGATTTTAAAATTTGAATTGAATATTTCCCGTCCCCATGTTTAAGGTAGCCAACCGGCCCGTCCGTGGTTATATCCCTGCCTTTCCTCTTCCGTTCTCTGTCCTTTTCTTTATCATGTTGTGTTTTGTCGGTGACCTGGCTCATCTCTTCTAGGGCGAAGTACGAAGCAAAATAATCCTACCTGGGCTGGTCGCGGTCAGCTCTTTCCGGTTTCGTGATACGTCAATTAATATTCATGTTTCCTATCTAACCATAAATTACACCCATATAGGCGAGGTGAGTCACGGTAACTGCTGGGTTTCGACTAAGCTGGGATGCGACGAGCGCTGGAGTCGCGCGGCGGAAGCAGCTCGCGCAGGCGCAGATGCCCTATGGGCGGAGTCATGATCTGCGTCGTCTGCTACGGCGGCGCGCGTTGGCCGCATTGTCGGGAAGAGTGCTACGGTCAGAGGCAGTGCGCGTATTCCATTGTTACTGCGGGAACTGAGCCGATATTCCATATTAAGCGTTATGCAACGCCAAACTCTGAGCTTTCATTGGCCACATTCGTGTTTTGCAAACTTCTTTTGACGGCATGCTTCTTTTGTTCTTTCGAAGGGCCGGAGTACTTAGTGCGTGCACGTATATTTCTTCGCTGTGTGTGTTACCGTAACACGCAGCGACAAGAAAGAGACACCGAACTGTGTGCCCAACGTGCTCGGGCTTTATTTGACGCGAAAGGAAAACAACACTCAATATAATGACTATGCAAGTCCAACATGATGAAACAAACGGATAAGAATCAAAGAATGCTTTAGGTTAAGGTATTGAGCTCAAAGTGTCTCTTCTCGAGAAAAGATCATTACACAAGACAGGTTCTGTCAGCCGACGAGGAAATGCACGCGTCACGCTCCGAACATTACTTAGTACTTCGTCATGTCCCCAGCGGCAGCGATGACAGCGCTCATTCTGGAGGGCAGTGATGTGTAAAGTGACTCCGTAAGTGATGTGTCCATTCGGATTTCTCATTAGGAGCACAATTTCCAGCCTGCGCTTAACTACTTCTCTTCTTCTTCATACTCAATATTTTCTTCTAAATTTCTACAGGCTTGCCTCCGTTTTTTTCTTTTAATAATTGGCTTTTCTATAAATTTTATTTGGTATGGCATAGGCTTCCCCTATTCATTTATTTTGATTGGTTTACGCCTGCCATACCTAGCTGGTGGTGCGGGCTTCCCCACTTTATTTTTCTTTATTTTTCTTTTATGGGGACAGAAACGTCGCTACTCGCCTTTTTCGCCCCGGGCGAAACAGTCCAAATATTGAAGTATGCCCCTGCCGGCTTCCGTCATAGAGAGCCGCTCCAGCTGGGCGGTCCGTTGCGCTTCCGCAATTTCCTCGAGGGTATTGTGTACCCCCAGGCTCAGGAGCTTGTTGGTGTTCGTACACTCGAATAGTCCGAGCGCCGCCTTGCAAGCTCGGCGTATCAGGGCGTTGATCTTATTCTTTTCACACTGCATCCAGTTGTGGAAGGCTGCAACGTAGGTGACGTGGCTGATCACGAAGGACTGCACAAGCCGAATCAAGCTTTCCTCCTTCATCCCGGCCTTGCGGTTGGCGACCCGTCTGATGAGACGTATTGCGTTGGTAATCTTGGCTGTAAGGCGGGAAATGGTCTCGCCGTTGCCCCGTCGCTTGTCTATAATCATGCCGAGCACCCGGATTTTGTCGACCTCCGGGATCACTTGGCCGTTCCTCGTCACGATCTTGATGGCCTCGTAATCCGTCGCTTCGCTCTTGTTACGTCTGACGTACTTCGGTGGTAACACCAGCAGTTCTGACTTGCTCTGTGAGCAGATCAAACCGGAACCGTTCAGCTCGTCTTCGATCGCGTCGACGGCTTCTTGCAGAGTGCACTCAATGTGACCATCGCTGCCTCCCGGAACCCACAGCGTGATGTCATCGGCGTATATGATGTGCCGGACGCCATATATTGATTTTCTGCCTGGAAAATCAATATATGAGAGGGATCGCAGAAAAAGAACGCGATGGCTATTCTTGAGGACAACTTTCCGTAATACGTGTGAGTGCGTCGTAGAGAACGCAACGAACACAATCGAAAAGTAAGTTGGGTTATCATCCTTTTTCTCGAAGCAGAAGGAGAAAACGGGCTAAGGCCGCAATAGGACTTCGCATAGTCACGACGCACAACGTTTACATATCTATAAACGTTGATGCCGTATGCTTCGACCATGCACTATATAGAAGATATCTGTGCAAGATATATACGACATCTGTAGTCCAGCACCCTACCACAGCTTAGGACGCTCACGCGGTTCGTAAACGGTCGCGTTGCTGGACAAGGTTAATTCACACAGTAAGGTATGCTGTTATTACTAACCAAAAGTATCTTATTCATAGGTGGAAACCTAATCCACCGAACCAAGTAGTCACGCATTGTAATCTGCAGCTAACAGTTCGAACGCTTGTCAAAGTATAACAGCAGAGCTCCTATCGTAGCAGGAGGGTACCCACGCTGTTACGATCGTCGCGTATGTTTCATTGCTCCTAAACCGCAGCTTAGAACTACAGGATAATACTGCAATAAGGTAACATTAGTGAACTGAACATTCACACACATTTGGTCTCCAAGGCTGATTGTAGGCTCAAACATGCGCGCACGCATTACGCTGCCTGCTGCGTCCACCTCAACGCCAGCAGAAAGTCCGAACATACCGACTTAAACAACTTCAGTACGTCTCACAGAACCGTTTACCACGTACAAGACGCACGTCATACTAAATAGACCGCACGAGCGTGAAAACAAACGCCAGCAACTGCCGCCGAGCGTATACGTACAATGCAAGATGGAGCGCTCGCCCAAGCCAGCATGCCGACTGCCCATAGATGGCGCCACTGCGTAGCAGTATTGTGGCGCCGATGAAAAAACGGTGTATGTGACAACTGCCTCTTCTCCTCCTACTCCTTCTCCACTTCTCTCTACAGTTCTATCTGTGCCCCCTCTGGCATTACCCTCTGAACAGTTTTCAGGCCTGCGACCAAAATCGGGACGCATACCCGGCAGGCTGACACTTCCAGAAGCCGCAGCGTCTGCGACATGAATTTAGCCTCGTTTTTTTCACGCTCCTAGCAGCACGCGAACCAATTGGTTAAACCAGTGTGGCCGAGTTTATCGTTTCCCTTCGTTGTTTTGCAGCAATTTTATTCCGTGCGCGATGTGCAGTGGTTGCTAAAATGCCAAATAATGTTGAATTCCAATGGCGGAGTCGGAGCAAGTTTTTCTGGTCGTTTCGGAGCAAGTTTGTTCCAATGACGGAGTGAGAGCGGGAGTAAGGTGTTCCAATGAGAGTCGGAATGGATGGAGAGCGGGAGTCACTCCGTGCAGCAGAAGAAGATGCTCCGCCAAAATCGGCGGAGTGGACCGGAACTCTGCGTGACGTATTTCCTTTACCACGTTTGTCTGCTGGGAGGCGTCACCGGTCACGACTCGCGAGGAAGCAAAAGCTGCTGCACGCTTGGCGAGATCTATGGCGAGATATCCATTCCGCACTTTAAAAAAAACGACAGGTGAGCGGCGCTGAAGAGACAAGTGACCGGTGCGGCGGTGCTGGAAGCAAACAGCGGCAGGAAGTGACAACACTCAAGGTATACTGGGTAACTCGGCGATACAAGTTCCGTTTCCGCCTTGCTCCGGCGGCGCAGGTTGTGTTCCACTCGCGGATTTGAAGGCGTTGCTCTACGCCAGAGTCGAGTGCTCGCTCGCGAAGTCCGTCGGCTGCTCCGACTCCGCCATTGGAATTCAACATAAGTGTTGCGCGCCGGAGTGCACCGGCAACTACCATGAGGGGAAGAGGATACTGTTACGTGGTATTGACGGTGAAGAAAAAAGCCAAACTGACACGGAGGAAGAAAACTCGGGAGAGGCCTTGACGTCACTCATTGTGAAGTGAAAGTGAAGCCGGAAGTTGGCGTTGCTCATGGCGTTGCTCCGCCTATCGGGCCAGCTCTCCTTTCTTGTTTACATTTTACGCGAAACCACGCCGCGCTGCGCGCAACCGTCCTGCTCGGAACCGCGCGCTCCGCAGCGATACTAAACAATCGTTAGCACGTTAGCATGATTCCGCCAGAGGGCAAAATTTCCCGCGGATATTCCTTCGTCCGTTGTCATTGCCGTGGCGCGGTACATTGCGAACAGCGTTGCATGCGCGTTCATTTCAAAAACTTTAGTTCCTCCTGTCCCACCTGGCCATAGGAGGAAGAAGAAGCATGTGCTTGCTGCGGACGCGTCCGCACCGGCTCCCGTTTTCTCGCCAATTTAAATGTGCCTTTTGCCCAGTTTTGTGCCTTTTCTACTCGGAATCGGATTCTTGAAGTTCTCTTCTATCTAGGGAGGCCACATTTCGGCAAGTGCATGACCTCTGGACTTTTTTACGAGTGATTTCATCTCTCGCCGCCCCGCCTCTGGCCAGAAGCCTAACGGCGACTACGGCCGCCACCATTAACGCCCGTCTCGACTCCGACCAAGCCGCCGCCGACCCCAGATGTCCCCGCGTCCACCCCGGCTGTGGTGGCCTCCAGCGATCACAACAAACGAGCCTTCCACCCAGGAACGACCCTACAGCGATGGCATACGAAGTCAATCGCCAAGACATGAGCCCGGAAGACTTCACCGCAGACGCAGGGTGGACTATCGTGGCTCCGCGCCCGTCAGTAATCAAGACTGCGTTGAGCCAGCCCAACCTCGTTAACCACCAGCGAAAGGGAGGAAATACGAACGCAACTGTCTCAACAGCCAGAAACTCCTTGATCAAAGCAAACAGGATGCCCGCGCTGCCTCAACATGACATCAACATCGTGATTCGCATACGTGGCGGTATCAACATAGCCGAGGTAGGCCAACTTACGGTCACCAAAGCAATTTGCATGGCTGCTTGCATCGAACCTACCGAGCGAAGCGAGGACACGATATGCCCCAATTTGAAGCAGAACATCATGGTGGTCAGCACACCGTCCGAAGCGAACGCAGCAAAATACCTCAGGATCCGCAGCATTTCCACAGGAGAGCAAACGTTTGAAACCACTGCATATTGGACGGCGCCGCACGAAACGTGCAAAGGCGTTATAAGAGGGGTTCCGCTCGATGAGACGCAGGACTCCATAACCCGCAAGATCGTCAACCCACGCAACCCGCTCGCTCTGGCGGCAAAGAGAATCAAGGAAACTGGTACGGTCATCATCGCCTTTGACGGCTTTCGAGTCCCGAACTATGTCAGATACGACAACGTCCTGATCAAGTGTTCTCTTTGCCGCAAGCAGATCGCCATGTGCCATGTGTGCGGCAGACTCGGCCATCGTGCCGACGTATGCCCCTCGCCCGACGACGCAATTTGCAAAGGCTGTGGACTAGCTAATCCTAACGCAGATAATGTGTGCACCTCGATCAAATGTGCGCTCTGCGAGAGAAATCACGTCACGGCAAGCAATAAATGCACGAACCGCTTCCAACTCCCCTACGTCGTCCGAAGAAGACGAGTTGAAAGAAGAATCGCAGCAAACGCAAGCAAAAGCACCACGAGATCAGGACCAATCGCCCTGAGTCAGCACGACTTCCCACCGCTCAAGGACGCCGAGTGTAGCGCTATGAACGACAACGTGGCCGCCAACGCAGATGCTCGCTTGTCCGGTGAGCGGGGCCGCTCGAGATCGAGAAACCGCGGTCGCCTGTCGACACAATCGCGAGGACGCTCCAGGAACCCGAGCCAGAGATCCTCGTCAAGGGTACGATTCGCCCTCAGCCCATTAGTTGGCGGTGATGATCGGTTGACGTGGGCCCAACGAGTTCAGCAGCACCAACAACAGGAGCGACAAGAACAGCAGCACCAACAGCAGGCCGCCAGCCAGGTGAGTCCGATGGCACGGTCAGAGCAAGTAGAAATAGCCAATACGATTAAAAGACTAGAACACGAAAACAAAGAGTTAAGGCAAACAATCACACAACTTGTCGAGGAAATTAGACAACTGAAAACGCCACCACGCCCCGACTCTAATCGAACCGAAGTCACATCAGAACCTATGGTAGTGGAAGTACCGGTCGCGGAATCCACGCGCAATCCGCATAAGAGAAAAGCCGTGACAAACACACATCCATCGAGCACGGACAGCGACATTAGAGAAATCAAGGAACTGCTCAGCGGGCTTGCAACTACCGTCGCGTCACTGAAGGACGGGCAAGACAAACCTACGACGACAGTAGGGACCCTCAAGGAAGGTTACGACAGGATAACGCTACAGATCAACCACATGATGGAGACGATCAACATCAATGGTGGAAGGCTCAACGCGCTAGAAATGGCAGGCCACCCGTCTGTGACGTCACAGGCTACTATCACCAAGCTACCTCGGGCGTTGTCGCTCGATAGACATAGCAACAATGTGGCCTCACAAAGGCCACCCAAAGCCAACAACAAAGATGGCTGTGCAAACTGAAACGTTTCGCCTTTGGCAATGGAATTGTAGGGGATACGTCCGCAAAAAGGCCCCCCTGCAACAATACATTCGAGCCAAAAAAGACAAACCCCAAGTCATTCTCCTACAAGAGACAAATACCGCTACACCCTCGCTACCCGGCTATGACGTGACCGCAACGACACCGCAACACAAATGCAGAAGTATCGCCACGTTGGTCAGCAACAAGCTAGCCCACACGACACACAACATTAATCACGACCACAGCAATTGCGAATTCATTCTCACGGAAGTCTTCCCTAGAGCCAAGAACACCAAGAGCATATTCATCCTAAACGTTTACAGCAGCCCCAAGCACAGAGCACAAAAATTTAAGCAAATACTACAGCTCGCCCGCAACCGTGCCGGCGACAACCCCGTGATCGTGGCCGGGGACTTCAACGCCCCTAACACGGCCTTGGGATACGTCGCCAGCAGAGCCAAGGGCAAGGACTTACTAAACGATGCCGATGAACTTGACCTAAGGCTCATCACGAACGCCGAGTACCCCACAAGAACGGGTAACTCGGTCAACCGCGACACAACGTCAGATCTCACTTTCGTCTGCAATGTTCCAAACTATCAGTGGAACAACCTCTTCGAGGATCTGGGCAGCGATCATCACAATGTTGAGACAACGATTGACACCCCATCCAGAGAACCCAGAAAAATGACGTACGTCGACTGGGACAAGTTCCGCGAGTTCAGACACGAACGCCGAACTGGCAAAGAATCAATGGAACAATGGACGTCGCAACTAAAGGCCGACATTAAGGCGGCCACGAAGGAAATAGCGACAGATCTCCCCGTTCAAAGCATGGTCAGCAGACTGGCTCACATGCTCGAAGCCGAGCAATCGCTCACCAGGAGATGGAAAGAACAAAGACACAATCGACGGCTCAGGAAAAGAATTTCTTCCCTCAACCGGCTGATTGCAGAATATTGCACGCAACTATCTAACCAGCAATGGAACGAGGTGTGCGACGCCGCGGACGGCCGCATCAACAGCGGGACGACGTGGCACCTGCTTAAGCATCTTTTAGATAGAACCAAAACCAAAGCGGACCAGGGTCGTACACTGAACAAGATCATGCACGAGGAACTCAAAATACTACGGAAGATGAGCTCATTGACCGTCTCGCCGACAAGTACCTCCCGCTGGCCAAAAATGCTTGAGGCACGACCGCCGATGCATATCGCGGTAAAGCCAACCCAGAGCTAGATCGGGACTTCTCAACCGAAGAGACACGCACGGCGCTTCAGAACCTAAACAGCAAGTCAGCGCCGGGGCCGGACGGCGTAACTAACAAGGCACTTAGAAACCTCGACGAAACCTCAATCGAAACCCTCACAGAGGAAATCAACAAAATCAGGAGGAATGGAGCACTACCAGAAGCCTGGAAAACGGCCATTATAGTGCTCATCCCAAAGCCTGGCAAGGCGCCCAACATCAATAGCCTCATACCTATCTCGCTGACGTCTTGCGTCGGCAAGGTAGCCGAGCACGCGGTCCTAAACAGGCTCTCGAAACATCTCCAAGATAAACACGTCTACCCCGCAGCAATGATCGGCTTTCGACCCGGGCTATCCACCCAAGACGCCATGAAGCTCCTCAAGCATCAGATCATTGACGCAGACACGAGAGACGCGAGAGTAATCCTAGGGCTAGACCTTGAAAAGGCATTCGATAATTTATCACATGACTACATATTCGACACGATCTCCAAACTCGACCTCTGCACGAGACTCTACGCTTATACAAGATCGTTCCTGAGCGACAGAACGGCCACCCTCCGTCTAGGGGAAATCAAGTCCCAGAAATACAAACGCGGAGGCAGGGGCACCCCGCAAGGTTCTGTCATCTCTCCGACGCTATTTAACCTTGCGCTAGCCGGCCTAGGCAAGAAACTGGATCAAATCGAGAACGTCAAATACACGATATACGCTGATGACGTAACGCTCTGGGTCCCCGGAGGTAGCCTGGGATCAATTGAAAGCGCTCTGCAGGAAGCGATCGACGTGATCGAGGAATACCTCGCTCCCACCGGCCGGCGAAGTCGGAGCTCCTCGTCTACAAACCGTCGAGGAGCAGTCCCAAACCAAAGAACGAAATCAGTGACACACACGTCATTACTCTCAGAACAAAAGACGGAGGAACCATTCCACACGTCAGCAAAATCGGAGTCCTTGGAATGCTCATGGAGACTAACGGCTCTAACGCCGCGACAGTGGAGAAGATCGTGACAAAGTCGAATAATGCCTTGAATCTCATGCGACGCGTAGCCAACAAACACGGCCTTAAGGAAGAAAATCTCCTGAAGCTAACACACGCCTTTGCGCTATGCCACTTCACCTACGAGGTGGCCATGCACAGATGGAAGGTAGCGGAGAAGGACAAACTTAATGTACAACTGAGGAAGCTGGTCAAACTAGCGCTGGGAATCCCCAAGAATAGCGAGACAGAGCTCCTGCTGCAACTGGGGGTACACAACACACTAGAAGAAATCGCCGAAGCTCAAGAACGGGCTCAACGGACAAGACTCTCTGGAACCAAACCGGCTAGAGAAATCCTAGCCAAACTAGGTCATGACACCAGAGTAATCGAGAATCTATATCAAAGCGTTCCGACGGACACACGCAACTCATACACGGTTCGCCCACTGCCGCGGAACATGAACCCCGCGTACCATCAACCCAGAAGGCTGGCACACGGATCGTTCATCCTGCGCGAAATACGTGATAAGAAGATCCTAGCCTACTTCGTTGATGCGGCACAGTACCCGACCAGGAAGGCCTTCGTTGTCACCACGATCAATAAGCAAGGTCAAGACAGAAACGCTCTCACAGTCAAGACCCACATGTCCGAGATAGCAGAACAGGTTGCCATCGCACTCGCGCTCACAAACCCGATCACCACGCACGTCTACAGCGATTCACGCTCGGCCGTCAAAGCCTTTCAGAAGGAGCAGTTGCAAGCCAAGCACTACAAATATTCAATAGATCCGCACCGCTGCAGCATCACACCATCTGCTGGTTCCCGGCGCACCTCGGAGAGATCGAGGACGCCCCTCGCAATCTTAATGAGATGGCTCACAGGAGCGCGCGAGGCCTAACCCTCCGCGACGCCACCTATTCTGGTCGTGACCATCCCAGCGAGAATCTGGACCCTCCCTCCACATATAACGAGATCATAAAGCACTTTTATCGAGACCGCAGAATATTCAGCACACCTCACAATAAGCTCACCAGGCCTCAAGCCCTGACGTTCAGAATGCTTCAAACCAACACGTACCCCACGCAGAACAGACTACATCACTACATGCCTGACCTATACAAAACATCATATTGCGAAAATTGCCATAGCACACTAGACGTACATCACTTGCTCTGACCGTGTGGTCGGACCCACGCAAACAAGGATCAAGACTCCACCAGGCTACAAGACGCATTACGCAGCACGGACCTGGCGGAGCAGCTCTGGGCTGTCCAGCGAGCCCACGATGCGTCCAGGGAGTTACAACTCCCGGTCCCAATGTGGGAGTAGCCCGCTCTATGGGACCTTCCGCCCCGTAGCTCGCAGAACCTTTCAATAAGGTTACTCCATCCATCCATCCATCCATCCACCTGGCCACAGCAACATCCGTTAGAGCACGGTCCAGATAACGCAGCGCAACAAAACACTGAGACCAACGCAAACCTGCCCGCGCGGCGCCTTTGCCACGCTACGAAACCTACGGAGCAACACGTGTGAGCGCATAGAAGAATAACAGAGCCGCCATTGTAGCCCGAAAGGCGGGGCCACTACACCAAAGAAATAAAAAAAACAGCAAAACAAAGGAGAACCTACTGCATCATTTCCTCCACACTTTTCTCCTAGCGCGCGGAGGGGGTAGGGCCTCTCCTCAGTTTCCTTCCTCCATGCAAACTGAGAAAGACGAAACTAGCGCATAGAGTAACATAGTAAACCACAAGAGCGGACACTCGAGCCGTTTCGCGGCCGAGCTATTGGCCTCGAGCTCCACCACTGGAAAAGCTGGCGCCACTGTCGGCGTGACGTGCTAGGAGGGATCACGTGGACATAGCGGCCGCGTCGGCTGCTTCGGGCGCGCCGAAGCGAGCTGAAAAGGAGTTTAAATTCCCTCGTACGCTGCGGTCCTCATTTAGTGGCGAAATTTTCCCGCTTCGAGTGTCTCCTTTACAACGCTTGAAAGCACTAAAATAGGTAGTGGCTGCCTTTGAAGGCGCGCAACATGGTAGGCTAATGCTCGGTGCCGCAGGGCCGGACGCTCGTAACGGAGGCCGGTGTCAGCCTTATTCACACGTAGCCGCAGGACAAGAAGCTGCGTGAAGCTTGGCTCGCGAAAGATGGAATGGAATGGAAAAACTTTATTTCTCTATATCTCAGAGAGATTAGCGGTGGGCAGGTGTCTTCATGTTTTGAGTCCTGTAAACCGGCAAACAGTCATCGGCTACAACTCGGGTATGCAGCAAGCACAGACGTGAGGAACATTTCTGCTACGGCGCCCGGTCTGCGATGTTCTGAAAACGTGCACTGAGACGCTCGCCCCGAGTCCGCTGCCCGACTAATGTCGTGACGGTTTGGTCTATGAACTTGTCGATGCTATAGATACTGGCAAGTTCAGTGGAGTAGAAAGGCAGCGGTAAGAAGCACATTTAAAGAAAGCATGGCATATGGTCATGTTTCTGCTATGAATTAATGCGCTAAATTACAAAAAAGGAGCAGCGGGAAATTGCACGCTGAGAACACCGATAAACATACAGTGCGAAGCAACTCGAGAAATAGTATTGAAAGGTCAAAGAATTTAGAAGAAAAAAAAAAGATTGAATCGTCGCGACGGCACATCACAGTCCCCCGTAGGCGTCGAAGTCTCTACAATGAAATTATTTTTGAACAGCTGTGATAGCGCCCACGCAACAATGGTTGCTTGTATACTGTCAAATGCTCATATTCTGCGGCCTAAAGCTCATGGCACGGTGCGGAAACGCGCGCGCGGTGAAAACGAAACAGTGCGCGGACAAGCATGCAGACGCGACGTCGGTCGCTGCGAATCTGCGCGATCGCTGCATTGAGGCTTCGTTCTATTACACTCCATTTAGTTATACAAACACTATAAGAACATATTTCACATAGTTTGCTCTCAGCGTTTACCTACTTTTCACGCAAGAAGCCGGTTCGGAAGACTTCACCGCGGCGACCGCGCGCAGTGGCGTTCACTGTACGTATTCGGTGAAGAGATAGCGTCTGTAAACGATTGTGTGCTTTCAGTTTGTCCAAGATTATTATTTAGACAGTAATAAACTTCTCTCGTTTCGAAAGTACTTACAGAAATGTCCGGGAGAGCTCGCGCGTGGTGTTTTCAGTGAGCGCTGACAGCAAAACCTATGAGGGGGGCGCCACGTGATCCCTCATAATACGCCAGCGAGGCGCTTCCGATAGATGGCGACTCCGTAACTCCTCGCCGCCAATGGAGCTTTGCCGATTCCGCTAGGTGGCAGAGCCTATCAAGAAAATGTGGCTGTTGCTGCGGCTGCGGCTAGCAGCTAGACAGGCGGCACGACCACTCGGCACGACCGAACGCGTGCGTCTATTTGTCGTAGAAAAATCGCTCACGTGACCTGATCCTAGGTGCCTAGGGAGCCTACCATGTTGCGCGCCTTCAAAGGCAGCCACTACCTATTTTAGTGCTTTCAAGCGTTGTAAAGGAGACACTCGAAGCGGGAAAATTTCGCCACTAAATGAGGCGCATCGTTTAGGGATTTTTGAGAAGGCGCGATGCTGGCGCCGAGCGACGCCTTGGCGTGTTCGTCGTCGGCGTGATCGTATTCGGCGTGATCGATCGTATTCAATGCAGGAGCACAATGCGGATTCATGCCCCTGCTTTTGGCTGGACTGCACACGCTCTTTGAGAGTTGATTCATTTCATTGATTCATTCTTTGATTAAGCGCGAGACCTAGCAATGGGTAGCCCAAATATAGATTTGAGAAAACCAAAACGAATTGAGCAGTAATAAGCTAAAGGGTTGTTTTGGTGTAGACCAGTGGCCAAGTCCGGATATGAAGGAGGAGGAAGAAAAGCCGAGTCTTTCCACTTCAACACTGGGAGGCACAACTCCCACAAATAAATACGACTCTTACTTATTTGACTTTTTTAAGGAGATTACCGACTTGCATCGGGAAGTGTTCAGTTCAACAAACACTGCATGAAGTAAGCTTCCTGCGCATATTTCACCAGCTACTGCATCATTGTTTCACATTATGACTGAAACTGCAATTTTCTTTATGCCACAACTTGCCCAGTTTTGTGTTTAGGATGTTAGCAGTGCTATTAAGGCACTTAAATACTCATGAACAGTAGAAAGAAAAAAATAAAAGTAAGAAAACAGTGGCTTTTTCTGCATAGACTATGCATACACCTGGTGCTCTTATGGTCATTTTTTCCCTATCCGCTAAACCATTCTAAACAAGAAAGGTTTATATACACACAAGTTTACCACAGGTATCCTTCGTAAGCAAAGTATATTTATTCCGTGACATATTCTGCAGCCCTGCTATTGGGCTTTCCTTCCTTCCTTTTCAGCTGTGCAGGAGAAGTGATGAGACAGTTTGACAATTTTAATCGTTTAAAGACTTAGCGAAACCTTTTTCGGGTTGTTTTTTTCTAGGTTTCAGACT
Organism: Dermacentor andersoni; assembly: GCF_023375885.2. NCBI lineage: Eukaryota > Metazoa > Arthropoda > Arachnida > Ixodida > Ixodidae > Dermacentor > Dermacentor andersoni. The sequence continues at coordinate 99,162 of NW_027314764.1, forward strand.
CTGCACATTGCATGTTAAGGCGTGTTCTCTGTGTTAGTTGCTTTTTCTTTATGGGTAGGGCATGTCAACATTTTTTACACCATGTCAAGTATGATACAACCGACAATATGATGTCGGTTGTTTGTGTCCAAGGCCGTTATACAGCGTGATTGTAGCATTTTGCCAAGTTTTGCCTCTGCCACCCAAGCTTCAAAGATTGCTACCCACTGCTGGTGGCATGACACATGTCACATTTCTTTTTCAATGAAAGAAAGTCTGTCACGCATCCTGTGCACTGGTTGTCTTTTATCTCTTTGAATTGCAATTTGTTGCCTATATTTGCTATTTTGTTGCATTTCAGATTAGGAATGGCTATCATAATTGACATTTAACCATATTGCACACAATGTGGATGATATGTGATTACAATATATGGTCACCATAAATATAATAGAAGTTAATAATTCAAGAATAGCGCTTTTGCATGGTGGTACAGCCATGAATTGTGGCTATAAGGTACCAGCGCTGCAGGTAGCACTGCTTGTGCAAAACATAGTTCAACTCTACTACTTTCAAACATCATTGTTTTTATATGCATTTGTACAGCTCCAGTTTCTGTGAACAACACACATCTGGTGGAAGAGTGGCTTGCCCCTGCAGTTGGGTCCAATGAATAGCCAAATTTCTGCCTGCTTTCATGTCATTAGCATATTAGTAAAAGTAGACGTTTTTATAGTAGCCTGTTTGCCCAGTGTAGAAGCCGCTGCAGGGTGTCAGGATCTCATACACATCTTCAGCTTTGCAGGAGACACAGCATCTGGCACATAGTTTGTCACAGGTCATTTATTCGGGGCAAGTTGAGTTTACTCACTAGCAAAGGGAGAACCAAGCTTGTTGGATATGAAGTAAACCGCCTGTATACTCAGAGGCCTTCTTCATTTCGTGTGACATATGTGGTTATAGCGACCCTTGTTTTAAGCACTTCTTGTCCAGCAGCGGTCGTTTCCTTTTGAAACACTCAGGGTAGCTTTGAGCAAGCTGGACAGGAATAACACTGAAAAACCAGCAGATGTTAATTGTCGCACTTATCCTGCGAAGCTTCGTACAGCATGATGAGGGCGTAAATAAATGAGGGTGTTCCTCAAGGCCTTGTAGCACATGTCACGAGTTTGGAGCAACATGATCTATAGTACTTTTTTGATCGCATGCTATAGGTTTAGCAGGTGACGTAGTAGTTCTGCGGAATCCCGCAAGGTGGAGAGAAGTAATGAATAAAGAGAAAATCAGACATCCACTCGTTCGTAGAAATTGCTACAAAGGAAACCCACACGGGTTCATCGAAAGAAAGGCCTCATAGTTGAAGAAAAATTCGTCCTGGTCCGGGACTCGAACCCGGGACCACCGCCTTTCCGGGGCAGCCGCTCTACCATCTGAGCTAACCAGGCGGCTAGCAGATGGCAGGGCGAAGTTGAATTTGTCGACAACACGAAGCAAAGGCAAGTGTTTGACGTAGTAGTTCTGCGGCATCCCGCAAGGTGGAGGAACCCGTATGGGTTTCCTTTGTAGCAATTGCTACGAACGGGCGGATGTCTGATTTTCTGTTTATTCAGGTTTAGCAGGTGTGACCATGGTTGAAGTGCAGTGCAAGGTCAAGAAAACATATCTATGAGCAGAACCCTGGTAAAGGAGACCCTGGGAAAACTAGTGGGAAGCCTGTTGAACATCTGGTTGACCCACTTGCTGGCTCCATCAGGCAAAGTATGATAAAGAGAAGGAAGTCATCATCATATCAGAAGGTTTTTACATATAAACACTGTGCTAAGGTCATAACATTCCAACAAGTCTTAGTGCGCAGGCTATGCACGACCAACTACATATGCCTTCTGTTCGGACATTTGCTCATTGTAACTAACCAGGATGGAGTGGACAAAAAACGAACAGCAGCTCCATTAAATTGGTTTCACGGGTATCAAGTGTTTTGTAAGTGTACATTGCCATACTCCCCAATGCCGCCTTGGGTGACATCAGCAAGGACCAGCTAGAGGCAAGGGGTAATAGACATCTTTATAAGCTAAAGATACATGCAAGCATGGAGAGCACATTGTGTCCAAAAAGTAGGCACTTCACGGGGGCACTGGAGAAGGAACAGATTATTTACAGCGGGCAAAGACAAGCTACTAAACACCAAACACTGTTGCCATGTAACGACCTCTGAAACAATTCTTTTTAAAGAGGAAATCATCTTTGTGAATCCATAAAGAGGGCAGATGGGCAAAGCCCCTTCAGTAATGCTGCCAGCTTCAAAAGCCCACTTTGCACATCCTGAATGCTTCCTTCTTACGACTTTGCTGGGTGCAAGCATTCTACTACCCAAAAGCTGTCATTGAGAGCACTGTTGGTTTGGTGGCAATACAGTTCAGAAGCGATTGCAACAAACCTCCCTTCCTAGTTGGCCTGGATACTCACGGTGCTTATGAAGCAGCACCATGAGGCAAGCAAGGTGAACGGATGCCTCCAAGCCCTTGTTCGTTTATCACACTGTTCTGTTAGTAACAACCATGAGACTTGAAACCAACAAGCTCAAGTTCAGCACTCGCGTGGTTACTGCGAGGATCCATAAAAAGCACAAGAACAGAAAACTCAAGGGAAAGCCTAAAGCACCATTTAACACTTAGTATTGCTGCAGCCCACCCCCTTCTTTTATTTTGTCTGGTCGTGCTACATCTTTTTACTATAGATAGGCATCAGCTTAGGCGATGTTCCCAATCAGAGCCCAATTTTTATATACACTATGTGCTGGTTCAAAGAGGCTCGAAAAACTGCAATGGAAGCTTCAAGTAGAAAAGGTGCCTGGAAGAAAAAAAAAAGCTGTGCTGCAACCATCTCGGCAAAATCCTGTCCCCTTAATAAAATTTGTGCTTTCATACCAATTTGAGCCCTCCAGTTTAGAGTAAAGTACCAGTGCACTTATGAACAATGTATCAATTCTCAAAGAGCATGTGCAGTCCAGCCAAAAGCAGGGGCAAGAATCTGCATTGTGCTCCTGCGTTGAAGGTGAATAACACGTGCCATAATGGCGAATGTGCTTTAGTAAGCTTCCCTGCAATATGAATTTGTAATGTACAAAGAATTGTCAATGAAGCTTACCACGAGTACAGATGCACTTGCAAATTATGTCACAATTGAAAATAATGAGCACAGTGTAAACCTATGTGCCCTTTCCACTCACAGTATGCTTTACTGCACGATGCTTATTTACAACCCTGTATTGCACCTGGCAATACGAACCTGGCAACGTTTAACGCTAGAACGTTATCTAGTGAGGCGAGTCTAGCAGTGCTATTGGAGGAATTAGAGGGCAGTAAATTGGATATAATAGGGCTCAGTGAAGTTAGGAGGCCAAAAGAAGGATATACAGTGCTAAAAAGCGGGCACGTCCTGTGATACCGGGGCTTAGCTGAGAGACGAGAACTAGGAGTCGGATTCCTGATTAATAAGAACATAGCTGGTAACATACAGGGATTCTATAGCATTATCGAGAGGGTGGCATGTCTTGTTGTGAAACTCAATAAGAGGTACAAAATTAAGGTTTTACAGGTCTACGCCCCTACATCCAGTCATGATGACCAGGAAGTCGAAGACTTCTATGAAGACGTGGAATCGGCGATGGGTAAAGTCAAAACAGAATACAGTATACTGATGGGCGACTTCAATGCCAAAGTAGGCAAGAAGCAGGCCGGAGACAAGGCAGTGGGGGAATATGGCATAGGCACTAGGAATAGCAGGGGAGAGTTATCAGTACAGTTTGCGGAACAGAATAATATGCGGATAATGAATACCTTCTTCCGCAACCGAGATAGCCGAAAGTGGACGTGGAGGAGCCCGAACGGGGAGACTAGAAATGAAATAGACTTCATACTCTGCGCTAACCCTGGCATCATACAAAATGTGGACGTGCTCAGCAAGGTGCGCTGCAGTGACCATAGGATGGTAAGAACTCGAATTAGCCTAGACTTGAGGAGGGAACAGAAGCAACTGGTACATAAGAAGTCGATCAATGAGTTAGCGGTAAGAGGGAAAATAGAGGAATTCCAGATCAAGCTACAGAACAGGTATTCGTCTTTAACTCAGGAAGAAGACCTTAGTGTTGAAGCAATGAACGACAATCTTGTGGGTTTCATTAAGGAGTGCGCAATAGAAGTCGGTGGCAACTCCGTTAGACAGGATACTAGTAAGCTATCGCAGGAGACGAAAGATCTGATCAAGAAACGCCAATGTATGAAAGCCTCTAACCCTACAGCTAAATAGAACTGGCAGAACTTTCGAAGTTAATCAACAAGCGTAAGACAGGTGAGATAAGGAAGTATAATATGGATAGGATTGAACATGCTCTCAGGAACGGAGGAAGCCTAAAAGCAGTGAAGAAGAAACTAGGAATTGGCAAGAATCAGATGTATGCGTTAAGAGAGAAAGATGGCAATATCATTACTAATATGGATGAGATAGTTCAAGTGGCTGAGGAGTTCTATAGAGATTTATGCAGTACCAGTGGCACCCACGACGATAATGGGAGAGAGAATAGTCTAGAGGAATATGAAATCACACAGGTAACACCGGAAGAAGTAAAGAAAGCCTTGGGAGATATGCAAAGGGGGAAGGCAGCTGGGGAGGATCAGGTAACAGCAGATTTGTTGAAGGACGGTGGGCAGATTGTTCTAGAAAAACTGGCCACCCTGTACACACAATGACTCAGGACTTCGAGCGTAGCGGAATCTTGGAAAAACGCTAATATAATCCTAATCCATAAGAATTCCATTAACTGTGTCTTACCAGTACTCACGTACGGGGCAAAAACCTGTAGGATTACGAAAAGAGTTCTACTTAAAATGAGGACGACGCAACGAGCTATGGAAAGAAGAATGATAGGTTTAACGTTAAGGGATAAGAAAAGAGCAGATTTGGTGAGGGAGCAAACGCGAGTTAATGATATCTTAGTTGAAATCAAGAAAAAAGAAATGGGCATGGGCAAGACACGTAATGTGGAGGGAAGATAACCGATGGTTATTAAGAGTTACGGAATGGATTCCAAGGGAAGGAAAGCGTAGCAGAGGGTGGCAGAAAGTTAGGTGGGTGGATGAGATTAAGAAGTTTGCAGGGACAACTTGGCCACAATTAGTACATGACCGGGGTTGTTGGGGAAGTATGGGAGAGGCCTTTGCCCTGCAGTGGGCATAACCAGGCTGATGATGATGATGATTGCGGTGTAGCAAGCTACAGAAGAAACGCTCCATAATTGGGATTTTTAAGATTATCTTTCTCGCAACACACTAATATTTCGCGGTGAAGCATACTTCGGCGTCGTGGTGTGTCGTCTTCTCTCACGTCCGTGTCGTTTTTTTGTCACGCAATATCATTTCGGTAATGCCAATAATGATTGGTTTGCACTGAACGTGCATAAAGAAAATTCGACGACGAGTAACAGTGACGCATTCGGATAAGTTTCGGCAATCATCGATTGCTAAAGTACCTTCACAGCCTGTTTACAGGAGGTATTCAGAGACCTGGATTGGGAAGAATTGGGGATAAGAGTTAATGGAGAATACCTTAGTAACTTGCGATTCGCTGATGATATTGCCTTGCTTAGTAACTCAGGGGACCAACTGCAATGCATGCTCACTGACCTGGAGAGGCAAAGCCGAAGGGTGGGTCAAAAAATTAATCTGCAGAAAACTAAAATAATGTTTAACACTCTCGGAAGGGAACAGCAGTTTACAATAGGTAGTGAGGCATTGGAAGTGGTAAGAGAATACATCTACTTAGGACAGGTAGTGACTGCGGGTCCGGATCATGAGACTGAAATAATCAGAAGAATAAGAATGGGCTGGGTTGCGTTTGGCAGGCATTCTCAGATCATGGACAGCAGGTTGCCATTATCCCTCAAGCGAAAAATTTATAACAGCTGTGTCTTACCAGTACTCACGTACGGGGCAAAAACCTGTAGGATTACGAAAAGAGTTCTACTTAAAATGAGGACGACGCAACGAGCTATGGAAAGAAGAATGATAGGTTTAACGTTAAGGGATAAGAAAAGAGCAGATTTGGTGAGGGAGCAAACGCGAGTTAATGATATCTTAGTTGAAATCAAGAAAAAAGAAATGGGCATGGGCAAGACACGTAATGTGGAGGGAAGATAACCGATGGTTATTAAGAGTTACGGAATGGATTCCAAGGGAAGGAAAGCGTAGCAGAGGGTGGCAGAAAGTTAGGTGGGTGGATGAGATTAAGAAGTTTGCAGGGACAACTTGGCCACAATTAGTACATGACCGGGGTTGTTGGGGAAGTATGGGAGAGGCCTTTGCCCTGCAGTGGGCATAACCAGGCTGATGATGATGATGATTGCGGTGTAGCAAGCTACAGAAGAAACGCTCCATAATTGGGATTTTTAAGATTATCTTTCTCGCAACACACTAATATTTCGCGGTGAAGCATACTTCGGCGTCGTGGTGTGTCGTCTTCTCTCACGTCCGTGTCGTTTTTTTTGTCACGCAATATCATTTCGGTAATGCCAATAATGATTGGTCTGATCTAGTCTAACATCGAACATCTAACTTCCCATCTAATATAATCTAACATCTAACATCTAACCTAACCTAACCTAACCTAACCTAACATACCCTAACCTAACCTAACCTAACCTCACCTCACCTAACCTAACCTAACATCTAATCTAATCTAACATCTAACATCTAACCTAACATCTCATCCTAACCTAACCTAACCTAACCTAACCTAACCTAACCTAACAACCTAACCTTACCTAACCTAACCTAACGTCTAATCTAGTCTAACATCGAACATCTAACTTCCCATTTATTATAATCTAACATCTAACATCTAACCTAACCTAACCTAACCAAACCTAATATAACCTAACCTAACCTAACCTAACCTCACCTCATCTAACCTAACCTAACCTAACTTGACCCAACCTAACCTAACCTAACCTAACATCTAACTTAACATCTAATCTAATCTAACATCTAACACCTAACCTAACCTAACCTAACCTAACAACCTAACCTTACCTAACCTAACCTAACGTCTAATCTAGTCTAACATCGAACATCTAACTTCCCATTTATTATATTCTAACATCTAACATCTAACCTAACCTAACCTAACCTAACCTAACCTAACCTAACCAAACCTAACCTAACCTAACCTAACCTAACCTAACCTAACCTAAACTAACCTAACCTAACCTAACCGAACCTAACCTAACCTAAACTAACCTAACCTAACCTAACCTAACCTAACCTAACCTAACCTAACCTAACCTAACCTGACCTAACCTAACCTAACCTAACCTAACCTAACGTCTAATCTAGTCTAACATCGAACATCTAACTTCCCATCTAATATAATCTAACATCTAACATCTAACCTAACCCAACCTAACCTAACCTAACCTAACATACCCTAACATAACCTAACCTAACCTCACCTGACCTAACCTAACCTAACATAACCTAACATCTAATCTAATCTAACATCTAACATCTAACCTAACATCTCATCCTAACCTAACCTAACCTAAACTAACTCATCCTAACCTAACCTAACCTAAACTAACCTAACCTAACCTAACCTAACCTAACAACCTAACCTAACCTAACCTAACGTCTAATCTAGTCTAACATCGAACATCTAACTTCCCACTTAATATAATCTAACATCTAACATCTAACCTAACCTAACCTAACCTAACCTAACCTAACATAACCTAACCTAACGTAACCTAACCTCACCTCACCTAACATTACCTAACCTAACTTAACCCAACCTAACCTAACCTAACCTAACATCTAATCTAATCTAACATCTAACATCTAACGTAACATCTAATCCTAAACTAACCTAACCTAACCTAACCTAACATCTAATCTATTCTAACATCTAACATCTAACTTAACATCTAATCTAATCTAACATCTAACACCTAACCTAACCTAACCTAACCCAGCCTAACATAACCTAACCTAACCTAACCAAACCTAACCAAACCTAACCTAACCAAACCTAACCTAACCTAACCTAACCTAACCTAACCTAACCTAACCGAACCTAACCTAATCTAACCTAACCTAACCTAACCTAACCTAACCTAACCTAACCTAACCTAACCTAACCTAACCTAGCCTAGCCTAGCCTTGCCTAGCCTAGCCTAGCCTAGCCTAGCCTAGCCTACCCTAACCTAACCTAACCTAACCTAACCTAACCTAACCTAACCTAACCTAACCTAGCCTAGCCTAGCCTAGCCTAACCTAACCTAACCTAACCTAACCTAACCTAACCTAACCTAACCTAACTTAACCTAACCTAACCTAACCTAACCTAACCTAACCTAACCTAACCTAAACTAACCTAAGCTAACCTAACCTAACCTAACCTAACCTAACGTCTAATCTAGTCTAACATCGAACATCTAACTTCCCATCTAATATAATCTAACATCTAACATCTAACCTAACCTAACCTAACCTAACCTAACATACCCTAACCTAACCTAACCTAACCTAACCTAACCTCACCTCACGTAACCTAACCTAAGATCTAATCTAATCTAACATCTAACATCTAACCTAACATATCATCCTAACCTAACCTAACCTAACCTAACAACCTAACCTAACCTAGCCTAACCTAACGTCTAATCTAGTCTAACATCGAACATCTAACTTCCCATTTATTATAATCTAACATCTAACATCTAACCTAACCTAACCTAACCTAACATAACCTAACCTAACCTAACCTAACCTAACCCACCTCACCTAACCTAACCTAACCTAACTTAACCCAACCTAACCTAACCTAACCTAACCTAACATCTAATCTAATCTAACATCTAACATCTAACGTAACATCTAATCCTAAACTAACCTAACCTAACATCTAATCTATTCTAACATCTAACTTAACATCTAATCTAATCTAACATCTAACACCTAACCTAACCTAACCTAACCTAACCTAACCTAACCTAACCTAACCTAACCTAACCTAACCTAACCTCACCTAACCTAACCTAACCTAACCTAACATCTAATCTAATCTAACATCTAAGATCTAACCTAACATCTCATCCTAACCTAACCTTACCTAACCTAACCTAACCTAACCTAACCTAACCTGACCTAACTTAACCTAACCTAACCTAACCTAACCTAACCTAACCTAACAACCTAACCTAACCTAACCTAACGTCTAATCTAGTCTAACACCGAACATCTAACTTCCCATTTAATATAATCTAACATCTAACATCTAACTTAACCTAACCTAACCTTACCTAACCTAACATAGCCTAACCTAACCTAACCTAACCTCACCTGACCTAACCTAACCTAACCTAACCTAACATCTAATCTAATCTAACATCTAACATCTAACCTAACATCTCATCCTAACCTAACCTAACCTAACCTAACCTAACAACCTAACCTAACCTAACCTAACGTCTAATCTAGTCTAACATCGAACATCTAACTTCCCATTTAATATAATCTAACATCTAACATCTAACCTAACCTAACCTAACCTAACCTAACCTAACATAACCTAACCTAACCTAACCTAACCTAACCTCGCCTCACCTAACCTAACCTAACCCAACTTAACCCAACCTAACCTAACCTAACCTAAATTAACCTAACCTAACATCTAATCTAATCTAACATCTAACATCTAACATAACATCTAATCCTAAACTAACCTAACCTAACCTAACCTAACATCTAATCTATTCTAACATCTAACATCTAACTTAACATCTAATCTAATCTAACATCTAACACCTAACCTAACCTAACCTAACCTAACCTAACCTAACCTAACCTAACCTAACGTAACCTAACCTAACCTAACCTAACCTAACCTAACCTAACAACCTAACCTAACCTAACCTAACGTCTAATCTAGTCTAACATCGAACATCTAACTTCCCATCTAATATAATCTAACATCTAACATCTAACCTAAGCTAAACTAACCTAACCTAACCTAACATAACCTAACCTAACCTAACCTAACCTCACCTCACCTAACCTAACCTAACCTAACCTAACCTAACATCTAATCTAATCTAACATCTAACATCTAACCTAACATCTAATCCTAACCTAACCTAACCTAACCTAACAACCTAACCTAACCTAACCTAACGTCTAATCTAGTCTAACATCGAACATCTAACTTCCCATTTAATATAATCTAACATCTAACATCTTACCTAACCTAACCTAACCTAACCTAACCTAACATAACCTGACCTAACCTAACCTAAACTCACCTCACTTAACCTAACCTAACCTAACTTAACCCAACCTAACCTAACCTAACCTAACCTAACATCTAATCTAATCTAACATCTAACATCTAACGTAACATCTAATCCTAAACTAACCTAACCTAACCTAACCTAACCTAACATCTAATCTAATCTAACATCTAACATCTAACTTAACATCTAATCTAATCTAACATCTAACACCTAACCTAACCTAACCTAGCTTAACCTATCCTAACCTAACCTAACCTAACCTAACCTAACCTAACCTAACCTAACATAACCTAACCTAACCTAACCTAACGTCTAATCTAGTCTAACATCGAACATCTAACTTCCCATCTAATATAATCTAACATCTAACATCTAACCTAACCTAACCTAACCTAACCTAACATACCCTAACCTAACCTAACCTAACCTAACCTCACCTCACCTAACCTAACCTAACATCTAATCTAATCTAACATCTAACATCTAACCTAACATCTCATCCTAACCTAACCTAACCTAACCTAACCTAACCTAACCTAACAACCTAACCTTACCTAACCTAACCTAACGTCTAATCTAGTCTAACATCGAACATCTAACTTCCCATTTATTATAATCTAACATCTAACATCTAACCTAACCTAACCTAACCTAACCTAATATAACCTAACCTAACCTAACCTAACCTCACCTCATCTAACCTAACCTAACCTAACTTGACCCAACCTAACCTAACCTAACCTAACATCTAACTTAACATCTAATCTAATCTAACATCTAACACCTAACCTAACCTAACCTAACCTAACAACCTAACCTTACCTAACCTAACCTAACGTCTAATCTAGTCTAACATCGAACATCTAACTTCCCATTTATTATATTCTAACATCTAACATCTAACCTAACCTAACCTAACCTAACCTAACCTAACCAAACCTAACCTAACCTAACCTAACCTAACCTAACCTAAACTAACCTAACCTAACCTAACCGAACCTAACCTAACCTAAACTAACCTAACCTAACCTAACCTAACCTAACCTAACATAACCTGACCTAACCTAACCTAAACTCACCTCACTTAACCTAACCTAACCTAACTTAACCCAACCTAACCTAACCTAACCTAACCTAACCTAACATCTAATCTAATCTAACATCTAACATCTAACGTAACATCTAATCCTAAACTAACCTAACCTAACCTAACCTAACCTAACATCTAATCTAATCTAACATCTAACATCTAACTTAACATCTAATCTAATCTAACATCTAACACCTAACCTAACCTAACCTAGCTTAACCTATCCTAACCTAACCTAACCTAACCTAACCTAACCTAACCTAACCTAACCTAACATAACCTAACCTAACCTAACCTAACGTCTAATCTAGTCTAACATCGAACATCTAACTTCCCATCTAATATAATCTAACATCTAACATCTAACCTAACCTAACCTAACCTAACATACCCTAACCTAACCTAACCTAACCTAACCTCACCTCACCTAACCTAACCTAACATCTAATCTAATCTAACATCTAACATCTAACCTAACATCTCATCCTAACCTAACCTAACCTAACCTAACCTAACCTAACCTAACAACCTAACCTAACCTAACCTAACCTAACATCTAATCTAATCTAACATCTAACATCTAACGTAACATCTAATCCTAAACTAACCTAACCTAACCTAACCTAACATCTAATCTATTCTAACATCTAACATCTAACTTAACATCTAATCTAATCTAACATCTAACACCTAACCTAACCTAACCTAACCTAACCTAACCTAACCTAACCTAACGTAACCTAACCTAACCTAACCTAACCTAACCTAACCTAACAACCTAACCTAACGTCTAATCTAGTCTAACATCGAACATCTAACTTCCCATCTAATATAATCTAACATCTAACATCTAACCTAAGCTAAACTAACCTAACCTAACCTAACATAACCTAACCTAACCTAACCTAACCTCACCTCACCTAACCTAACCTAACCTAACCTAACCTAACATCTAATCTAATCTAACATCTAACATCTAACCTAACATCTAATCCTAACCTAACCTAACCTAACCTAACCTAACCTAACCTAACCTAACAACCTAACCTAACCTAACCTAACGTCTAATCTAGTCTAACATCGAACATCTAACTTCCCATTTAATATAATCTAACATCTAACATCTAACCTAACCTAACCTAACCTAACCTAACATAACCTGACCTAACCTAACCTAAACTCACCTCACTTAACCTAACCTAACCTAACTTAACCCAACCTAACCTAACCTAACCTAACCTAACCTAACATCTAATCTAATCTAACATCTAACATCTAACGTAACATCTAATCCTAAACTAACCTAACCTAACCTAACCTAACCTAACATCTAATCTAATCTAACATCTAACATCTAACTTAACATCTAATCTAATCTAACATCTAACACCTAACCTAACCTAACCTAGCTTAACCTATCCTAACCTAACCTAACCTAACCTAACCTAACCTAACATAACCTAACCTAACCTAACCTAACGTCTAATCTAGTCTAACATCGAACATCTAACTTCCCATCTAATATAATCTAACATCTAACATCTAACCTAACCTAACCTAACCTAACCTAACATACCCTAACCTAACCTAACCTAACCTAACCTCACCTAACCTAACCTAACATCTAATCTAATCTAACATCTAACATCTAACCTAACATCTCATCCTAACCTAACCTAACCTAACCTAACCTAACCTAACAACCTAACCTTACCTAACCTAACCTAACGTCTAATCTAGTCTAACATCGAACATCTAACTTCCCATTTATTATAATCTAACATCTAACATCTAACCTAACCTAACCTAACCTAACCTAATATAACCTAACCTAACCTAACCTAACCTCACCTCATCTAACCTAACCTAACCTAACTTGACCCAACCTAACCTAACCTAACCTAACATCTAACTTAACATCTAATCTAATCTAACATCTAACACCTAACCTAACCTAACCTAACCTAACAACCTAACCTTACCTAACCTAACCTAACGTCTAATCTAGTCTAACATCGAACATCTAACTTCCCATTTATTATATTCTAACATCTAACATCTAACCTAACCTAACCTAACCTAACCTAACCTAACCAAACCTAACCTAACCTAACCTAACCTAACCTAACCTAACCTAAACTAACCTAACCTAACCTAACCGAACCTAACCTAACCTAAACTAACCTAACCTAACCTAACCTAACCTAACCTAACCTAACCTAACCTAACCTAACCTGACCTAACCTAACCTAACCTAACCTAACCTAACGTCTAATCTAGTCTAACATCGAACATCTAACTTCCCATCTAATATAATCTAACATCTAACATCTAACCTAACCCAACCTAACCTAACCTAACCTAACATACCCTAACATAACCTAACCTAACCTCACCTGACCTAACCTAACCTAACATAACCTAACATCTAATCTAATCTAACATCTAACATCTAACCTAACATCTCATCCTAACCTAACCTAACCTAACCTAACCTAACCTAACAACCTAACCTAACCTAACCTAACGTCTAATCTAGTCTAACATCGAACATCTAACTTCCCATTTAATATAATCTAACATCTAACATCTAACCTAACCTAACCTAACCTAACCTAACATAACCTAACCTAACCTAACCTAACCTCACCTCACCTAACATTACCTAACCTAACTTAACCCAACCTAACCTAACCTAACCTAACATCTAATCTAATCTAACATCTAACATCTAACGTAACATCTAATCCTAAACTAACCTAACCTAACCTAACCTAACATCTAATCTATTCTAACATCTAACATCTAACTTAACATCTAATCTAATCTAACATCTAACACCTAACCTAACCTAACCTAACCCAGCCTAACATAACCTAACCTAACCTAACCAAACCTAACCAAACCTAACCTAACCAAACCTAACCTAACCTAACCTAACCTAACCTAACCTAACCTAACCTAACCTAATCTAACCTAACCTAACCTAACCTAACCTAACCTAACCTAACCTAACCTAACCTAACCTAACCTAGCCTAGCCTAGCCTTGCCTAGCCTAGCCTAGCCTAGCCTAGCCTAGCCTACCCTAACCTAACCTAACCTAACCACACCTAACCTCACCTAACCTAACCTAACCTAGCCTAGCCTAGCCTAGCCTAACCTAACCTAACCTAACCTAACCTAACCTAACCTAACCTAACCTAACTTAACCTAACCTAACCTAACCTAACCTAACCTAACCTAACCTAACCTAACCTAACCTAACCTAAACTAACCTAAGCTAACCTAACGTCTAATCTAGTCTAACATCGAACATCTAACTTCCCATCTAATATAATCTAACATCTAACATCTAACCTAACCTAACCTAACCTAACCTAACATACCCTAACCTAACCTAACCTAACCTAACCTAACCTCACCTCACGTAACCTATCCTAAGATCTAATCTAATCTAACATCTAACATCTAACCTAACATATCATCCTAACCTAACCTAACCTAACCTAACCTAACCTAACAACCTAACCTAACCTAGCCTAACCTAACGTCTAATCTAGTCTAACATCGAACATCTAACTTCCCATTTATTATAATCTAACATCTAACATCTAACCTAACCTAACCTAACCTAACATAACCTAACCTAACCTAACCTAACCTAACCCCACCTCACCTAACCTAACCTAACCTAACTTAACCCAACCTAACCTAACCTAGCCTAACCTAACATCTAATCTAATCTAACATCTAACATCTAACGTAACATATCATCCTAACCTAACCTAACCTAACCTAACCTAACCTAACAACCTAACCTAACCTAACCTAACCTAACCTAACCTAACCTAACCTAACCTAACCTAACCTAACCTAACCTAACCTAACCTAACCTAACCTAACCTAACATCTAATCTATTCTAACATCTAACTTAACATCTAATCTAATCTAACATCTAACACCTAACCTAACCTAACCTAACCTAACCTAACCTAACCTAACCTCACCTCACCTAACCTAACCTAACCTAACCTAACATCTAATCTAATCTAACATCTAAGATCTAACCTAACATCTCATCCTAACCTAACCTTACCTAACCTAACCTAACCTAACCTAACCTAACCTGACCTAACTTAACCTAACCTAACCTAACCTAACCTAACCTAACCTAACAACCTAACCTAACCTAACCTAACGTCTAATCTAGTCTAACACCGAACATCTAACTTCCCATTTAATATAATCTAACATCTAACATCTAACTTAACCTAACCTAACCTAACCTAACCTAACATAACCTAACCTAACCTAACCTAACCTCACCTAACCTAACCTAACTTAACCCAACCTAACCTAACCTAACCTAACATCTAATCTAATCTAACATCTAACATCTAACGTAACATCTAATTCTAAACTAACCTAACCTAACCTAACCTAACATCTAATCTATTCTAACATCTAACATCTAACTTAACATCTAATCTAATCTAACATCTAACACCTAACCTAACCTAACCTAACCTAACCTAACCTAACCTAACCTAACCAAACCTCACCTAACCTAACCTAACTTAACCTAACCTAACCTAACCTAACCTAATTTAACCTAACCTAACCTAACCTATTCTAACCTAACCTAACCTAACCTAACCTAACCTAACGTAACCTAACCTAACCTAACCTAACCTAACCTAACCTAACCTAACCTAACTTAACCCAACCTAACCTAACCTAACCTAACCTAACATCTAATCTAATCTAACATCTAACATCTAACGTAACATCTAATCCTAAACTAACCTAACCTAACCTAACCTAACCTAACATCTAATCTAATCTAACATCTAACATCTAACTTAACATCTAATCTAATCTAACATCTAACACCTAAC
Organism: Dermacentor andersoni; assembly: GCF_023375885.2. Classification (NCBI taxonomy): domain Eukaryota; kingdom Metazoa; phylum Arthropoda; class Arachnida; order Ixodida; family Ixodidae; genus Dermacentor; species Dermacentor andersoni. The sequence continues at coordinate 115,473 of NW_027314764.1, forward strand.
CTAACCTAACCTAACCTAACCTAACCTATCATAACCTAACCTAACCTAACCTAACCTAACCTAACCTAACATAACCTAACCTAACCTAACCTAACGTCTAATCTAGTCTAACATCGAACATCTAACTTCCCATCTAATATAATCTAACATCTAACATCTAACCTAACCTAACCTAACCTAACCTAACCTAACATACCCTAACCTAACCTAACCTAACCTAACCTCACCTCACCTAACCTAACCTAACATCTAATCTAATCTAACATCTAACATCTAACCTAACATCTCATCCTAACCTAACCTAACCTAACCTAACCTAACAACCTAACCTTACCTAACCTAACCTAACGTCTAATCTAGTCTAACATCGAACATCTAACTTCCCATTTATTATAATCTAACATCTAACATCTAACCTAACCTAACCTAACCTAACCTAACCTAATATAACCTAACCTAACCTAACCTAACCTCACCTCATCTAACCTAACCTAACCTAACTTAACCCAACCTAACCTAACCTAACCTAACATCTAACTTAACATCTAATCTAATCTAACATCTAACACCTAACCTAACCTAACCTAACCTAACAACCTAACCTTACCTAACCTAACCTAACGTCTAATCTAGTCTAACATCGAACATCTAACTTCCCATTTATTATATTCTAACATCTAACATCTAACCTAACCTAACCTAACCTAACCTAACCTAACCTAACCTAACCTAACCTAACCTAACCTAACCTAAACTAACCTAACCTAACCTAACCGAACCTAACCTAACCTAAACTAACCTAACCTAACCTAACTAACCTAACCTAACCTAACCTAACCTAACCTGACCTAACCTAACCTAACCTAACCTAACCTAACCTAACGTCTAATCTAGTCTAGCATCGAACATCTAGCTTCCCATCTAATATAATCTAACATCTAACATCTAACCTAACCCAACCTAACCTAACCTAACCTAACATACCCTAACATAACCTAACCTAACCTCACCTGACCTAACCTAACCTAACATAACCTAACATCTAATCTAATCTAACATCTAACATCTAACCTAACATCTCATCCTAACCTAACCTAACCTAAACTAACCTAACCTAACCTAACCTAACAACCTAACCTAACCTAACCTAACGTCTAATCTAGTCTAACATCGAACATCTAACTTCCCATTTAATATAATCTAACATCTAACATCTAACCTAACCTAACCTAACCTAACATAACCTAACCTAACCTAACCTAACCTCACCTCACCTAACATTACCTAACCTAACTTAACCCAACCTAACCTAACCTAACCTAACCTAACCTAACATCTAATCTAATCTAACATCTAACGTAACATCTAATCCTAAACTAACCTAACCTAACCTAACCTAACATCTAATCTATTCTAACATCTAACATCTAACTTAACATCTAATCTAATCTAACATCTAACACCTAACCTAACCTAACCAAACCTAACCAAACCTAACCTAACCAAACCTAACCTAACCTAACCTAACCTAACCTAACCTAACCGAACCTAACCTAATCTAACCTAACCTAACCTAACCTAACCTAACCTAACCTAACCTAACCTAACCTAGCCTAGCCTAGCCTAGCCTTGCCTAGCCTAGCCTAGCCTAGCCTAGCCTAGCCTACCCTAACCTAACCTAACCTAACCTAACCTAACCTAACCTAGCCTAGCCTAGCCTAGCCTAACCTAACCTAACCTAACCTAACCTAACCTAACCTAACCTAACTTAACCTAACCTAACCTAACCTAACCTAACCTAACCTAACCTAACCTAACCTAACCTAACCTAACCTAACCTAAACTAACCTAAGCTAACCTAACCTAACCTAACCTAACCTAACGTCTAATCTAGTCTAACATCGAACATCTAACTTGCCATCTAATATAATCTAACATCTAACATCTAACCTAACCTAACCTAACCTAAGATCTAATCTAATCTAACATCTAACATCTAACCTAACATATCATCCTAACCTAACCTAACCTAACCTAACCTAACCTAACGTCTAATCTAGTCTAACATCGAACATCTAACTTCCCATTTATTATAATCTAACATCTAACATCTAACCTAACCTAACCTAACCTAACCTAACATCTAATCTAATCTAACATCTAACATCTAACGTAACATCTAATCCTAAACTAACCTAACCTAACCTAACCTAACATCTAATCTATTCTAACATCTAAGTTAACACCTAATCTAATCTAACATCTAACACCTAACCTAACCTAACCTAACCTACCCTAACCTAACCTAACCTAACCTAACCTAGCCTAAACTAACCTAACCTAACCTAACCTAACCTAACCTGACCTAACCTTACCTAACCTAACCTAACCTAACGTCTAATCTAGTCTAACATCGAACATCTAACTTCCCATCTAATATAATCTAACATCTAACATCTAACCTAACCTAACCTAACCAAACCTAACATACCCTAACCTAACCTAACCTAACCTCACCTCACCTAACCTAACCTAACCTAACCTAACATCTAATCTAATCTAACATCTAAGATCTAACCTAACATCTCATCCTAACCTAGCCTTACCTAACCTAACCTAACCTAACCTAACCTGACCTAACTTAACCTAACCTAACCTAACCTAACCTAACCTAACCTAACCTAACAACCTAACCTAACCTAACCTAACGTCTAATCTAGTCTAACATCGAACATGTAACTTCCCATTTAATATAATCTAACATCTAACATCTAACTTAACCTAACCTAACCTAACCTAACCTAACATAACCTAACCTAACCTAACCTAACCTCACCTAACCTAACCTAACTTAACCCAACCTAACCTAACCTAACCTAACATCTAATCTAATCTAACATCTAACATCTAACGTAACATCTAATCCTAAACTAACCTAACCTAACCTAACCTCACATCTAATCTATTCTAACATCTAACATCTAACTTAACATCTAATCTAATCTAACATCTAACACCTAACCTAACCTAACCTAACCTAACCTAACCTAACCTAACCAAACCTCACCTAACCTAACCTAACTTAACCTAACTTAACCTAACCTAACCTAACCTAATTTAACCTAACCTAACCTAACCTATTCTAACCTAACCTAACCTAACCTAACCTAACGTAACCTAACCTAACCTAACCTAACCTAACCTAACCTAACCTAACCTAACCTAACCTAACGTCTAATCTAGTCTAACATCGAACATCTAACTTCCCATCTAATATAATCTAACATCTAACATCTAACCTAACCTAACCTAACCTAACCTAACATAACCTAACCTAACCTCACCTCACCTAACCTAACCAAACCTAACCTAACATCTAATCTAATCTAACATCTAACATCTAACCTAACATCTAATCCTAACCTAACCTAACCTAACCTTACCTAACCTAACCTAACCTAACCTAACCTAACCTAACCTAACCTAACCTAACCTAACCTAACCTAACCTAACAACCTAACCTAACCTAACCTAACCTAACCTAACCTAACAACCTAACCTAACCTAACCTAACCTAACCTAACCTAACGTCTAATCTAGTCTAACATCGAACATCTAACTTCCCATTTAATATAATATAAACATCTAACCTAACCTAACCTAACCTAACCTAACCTAACATAACCTAACCTAACCTAACCTAACCTCACCTCACCTAACCTAACCTAACCTAACCTAACCCAACCTAACCTAACCTAACCTAACCTAACATCTAATCTAATCTAACATCTAACATCTAACGTAACATCTAATCCTAAACTAACCTAACCTAACCTAACCTAACCTAACATCTAATCTAATCTAACATCTAACATCTAACTTAACATCTAATCTAATCTAACATCTAACACCTAACCTAACCTAACCTAACCTAACCTAGCCTAACCTAACCTAACCTAACCTAACCTAACCTAACCTATCCTAACCTAACCTAACCTAACCTAACCTAACCTAACCTAACCTAACCAAACCTAACCTAACCTAACCTAACGTCTAATCTAGTCTAACATCGAACATCTAACTTCCCATCTAATATAATCTAACATCTAACATCTAACCTAACCTAACATAACCTAACCTAACCTAACCTAACCTCACCTCACCTAACCTAACCTAACCTAACCTAACCTAACATCTAATCTAATCTAACATCTAACATCTAACCTAACATCTAATCCTAACCTGACCTAACCTAGCCTAACCTAACCTAACCTAACCTAACAAACTAACCTAACCTAACCTAACCTCTAATCTAGTCTAACATCGAACATCTAACTTCCCATCTAATATAATCTAACATCTAACATCTAACCTAACCTAACCTAACCTAACCTAACATAACCTAACCTAACCTAACCTCACCTCACCTAACCTAACCTAACCTAACTTAACCCAACCTAACCTAACCTAACCTAACATCTAATCTAACCTAACATCTAACATCTAACGTAACATCTAATCCTAAACTAACCTAACCTAACATCTAATCTAATCTAACATCTAACATCTAACTTAACATCTAATCTAATCTAACATCTAACACCTAACCTAACCTAACCTAACCTTACCTAACCTAACCTAAGCTAACCTAACCTAAGCTAACCTAACCTAACCTAACCTAACCTAACCTAACCTAACTTAACATAACCTAACCTAACCTAACCTAACCTAACCTAACCTAACCTAACCTAACCTAAACTAACCTAAGCTAACCTAACCTAACCTAACATAACCTAACCTAACCTAACCTAACCTAACCTAACCTAACCTAACGTCTACACTAGTCTAACATCGAACATCTAACTTCCCATCTAATATAATCTAACATCTAACATCTAACCTAACCTAACCTAACCTAACCTAACCTAACATACCCTAACCTAACCTAACCTAACCTCACCTCACCTAACCTAACCTAACATCTAAACTAATCTAACATCTAACATCTAACCTAACATCTCATTATAACCTAACCTAACCTAACCTAACCTAACCTAACCTAACGTCTAATCTAGTCTAACATCGAACATCTAACTTCCCATTTATTATAATCTAACATCTAACATCTAACCTAACCTAACCTAACCTAGCCTAACCTACCCTAATGTAACGTAACCTACCCTAATGTAACCTAACCTAACCTAACCTAACAACCTAACCTAACCTAACCTAACATCACCTCACCTAACCTAACCTAACATCTAAACTAATCTAACATCTAACATCTAACCTAACATCTCATCCTAACCTAACCTAACCTAACCTAACCTAACGTCTAATCTAGTCTAACATCGAACATCTAACTTCCCATTTATTATAATCTAACATCTAACATCTAACCTAACCTAACCTAACCTAGCCTAACCTACCCTAATGTAACGTAACCTAACCTAACCTAACCTAACAACCTAACCTAACCTAACCTAACATCTAATCTAGTCTAACATCAAACATCTAACTTCCCATTTAATATAATCTAACATCTAACATCTAACCTAACCTAACCTAACCTAACCTAACCTAACATAACCTAACCTAACCTAACCTAACCTCACCTCACCTAACCTAACCTAACCTAACCTAACCTAACCTAACCTAACCTCACCTCCCCTAACCTAACCTAACTTAACCCAACCTAACCTAACCTAACCTAACCTAACATCTAATCTAATCTAACATCTAACATCTAACGTAACATCTAATCCTAAACTAACCTAACCTAACCTAACATCTAATCTATTCTAATATCTAACATCTAACTTAACATCTAATCTAATCTAACATCTAACACCTAACCTAACCTAACCTAACCTAACCTAACCTAACCTAACCTAACCAAGCCTAACCTAACCTAACCTAACCTAACCTAACCTAACCTAACCTAACCTAACAACCTAACCAAACCTAACCTAACCTAACGTCTAATCTAGTCTAACATCGAACATCTAACTTCCCATTTAATATAATCTAACATCTAACATCTAACCTAACCTAACCTAACCTAACCTAACATAACCTAACCTAACCTAACCTAACCTAACCTCACCTCACCTAACCTAACCTAACCTAACCTAACCTAACCTAACCTAACCTAACCTAACCTAACCTAACCTAACCTAACCTAACCTAACCTAACCTAACCTAACCTAACCTAACCTAACCTAACCTAACCTAACCTAACCTAACATAACCTAACCTAACCTAACCTAACCTCACCTCACCTAACCTAACCAAACCTAACCTAACATCTAATCTAATCTAACATCTAACATCTAACCTAACATCTAATCCTAACCTAACCTAACCTAACCTTACCTAACCTAACCTAACCTAACCTAACCTAACCTAACATAACCTAACCTAACCTAACCTCACCTCACCTCACCTAACCTAACCTAACTTAACCCAACCTAACCTAACCTAACCTAACCTAACATCTAATCTAATCTATCATCTAACATCTAATGTAACATCTAATCCTAAACTAACCTAACCTAACCTAACCTAACATCTAATCTAATCTAACATCTAACATCTAACTTAACATCTAATCTAATCTAGCATCTAACACCTAACCTAACCTAACCTAACCAAACCTAACCTAACCTAACCTTACCTAACCTAACAACCTAACCTAACCTAACCTAACCTAACGTCTAATCTAGTCTAACATCTAACATCTAACCTAACCTAACCTAACCTAACCTAACCTTACATAACCTAACCTAACCTAACCTAACCTAACCTCACCTCACCTAACCTAACCTAACCTAACCTAACATCTAATCTAATCTAACATCTAACATAACATCTAATCCTAAACTAACCTAACCTAACCTAACCTAACCTAACCTAACCTAACCTAACCTAACAACCTAACCTAACCTAACCTAACCTAACCTAACCTAACAACCTAACCTAACCTAACCTAACCTAACGTCTAATCTAGTCTAACATCGAACATCTAACTTCCCATTTAATATAATCTAACATCTAACCTAACCTAACCTAACCTAACCTAACCTAACATAACCTAACCTAACCTAACCTAACCTCACCTCACCTAACCTAACCTAACCTAACCTAACCCAACCTAACCTAACCTAACCTAACCTAACATCTAATCTAATCTAACATCTAACATCTAACGTAACATCTAATCCTAAACTAACCTAACCTAACCTAACCTAACCTAACATGTAATCTAATCTAACATCTAACATCTAACTTAACATCTAATCTAATCTAACATCTAACACCTAACCTAACCTAACCTAACCTAACCTAGCCTAACCTAACCTAACCTAACCTAACCTAACCTAACCTATCCTAACCTAACCTAACCTAACCTAACCTAACCTAACCTAACCTAACCTAACCTAACCAAACCTAACCTAACCTAACCTAACGTCTAATCTAGTCTAACATCGAACATCTAACTTCCCATCTAATATAATCTAACATCTAACATCTAACCTAACCTAACCTAACCTAACATAACCTAACCTAACCTAACCTAACCTCACCTCACCTAATCTAACCTAACCTAACCTAACCTAACATCTAATCTAATCTAACATCTAACATCTAACCTAACATCTAATCCTAACCTGACCTAACCTAACCTAACCTAACCTAACATCTAACCTAACCTAACCTAACCTAACCTAACCTAACCTAACATAACCTAACCTAACCTAACCTCACCTCACCTAACCTAACCTAACCTAACTTAACCCAACCTAACCTAACCTAACCTAACCTAACATCTAATCTAACCTAACATCTAACATCTAACGTAACATCTAATCCTAAATTAACCTAACCTAACATCTAATCTAATCTAACATCTAACATCTAACTTAACATCTAATCTAATCTAACATCTAACACCTAACCTAACCTAACCTAACCTTACCTAACCTAACCTAAGCTAACCTAACCTAACCTAACCTAACCTAACCTAACCTAACCTAACCTAACTTAACATAACCTAACCTAACCTAACCTAACCTAACCTAACCTAACCTAAACTAACCTAAGCTAACCTAACCTAACCTAACATAACCTAACCTAACCTAACCTAACCTAACCTAACCTAACCTAACGTCTAATCTAGTCTAACATCGAACATCTAACTTCCCATCTAATATAATCTAACATCTAACATCTAACCTAACCTAACCTAACCTAACCTAACCTAACATACCCTAACCTAACCTAACCTAACCTCACCTCACCTAACCTAACCTAACATCTAAACTAATCTAACATCTAACATCTAACCTAACATCTCATCCTAACCTAACCTAACCTAACCTAACCTAACCTAACGTCTAATCTAGTCTAACATCGAACATCTAACTTCCCATTTATTATAATCTAACATCTAACATCTAACCTAACCTAACCTAACCTAGCCTAACCTACCCTAATGTAACGTAACCTAACCTAACCTAACCTAACAACCTAACCTAACCTAACCTAACATCACCTCACCTAACCTAACCTAACATCTAAACTAATCTAACATCTAACATCTAACCTAACATCTCATCCTAACCTAACCTAACCTAACCTAACCTAACCTAACCTAACGTCTAATCTAGTCTAACATCGAACATCTAACTTCCCATTTATTATAATCTAACATCTAACATCTAACCTAACCTAACCTAACCTAGCCTAACCTACCCTAATGTAACGTAACCTAACCTAACCTAACCTAACAACCTAACCTAACCTAACCTAACATCTAATCTAGTCTAACATCAAACATCTAACTTCCCATTTAATATAATCTAACATCTAACATCTAACCTAACCTAACCTAACCTAACATAACCTAACCTAACCTAACCTAACCTCACCTCACCTAACCTAACCTAACCTAACCTAACCTAACCTAACCTAACCTCACCTCCCCTAACCTAACCTAACTTAACCCAACCTAACCTAACCTAACCTAACCTAACATCTAATCTAATCTAACATCTAACATCTAACGTAACATCTAATCCTAAACTAACCTAACCTAACCTAACATCTAATCTATTCTAATATCTAACATCTAACTTAACATCTAATCTAATCTAACATCTAACACCTAACCTAACCTAACCTAACCTAACCTAACCTAACCTAACCAAGCCTAACCTAACCTAACCTAACCTAACCTAACCTAACCTAACCTAACCTAACAACCTAACCTAACCTAACCTAACCTAACGTCTAATCTAGTCTAACATCGAACATCTAACTTCCCATTTAATATAATCTAACATCTAACATCTAACCTAACCTAACCTAACCTAACCTAACATAACCTAACCTAACCTAACCTAACCTAACCTCACCTCACCTAACCTAACCTAACCTAACTTAACCCAACCTAACCTAACCTAACCTAACCTAACATCTAATCTAATCTAACATCTAACATCTAACGTAACATCTAATCCTAAACTAACCTAACCTAACCTAACATCTAATCTAATCTAACATCTAACATCTAACTTAACATCTAATCTAATCTAACATCTAACACCTAACCTAACCTAACCTAACCTAACCTAACCTAACCTAACCTAACCTGACCTAACTTAACCTAACCTAACCTAACCTAACCTAACCTAACCTAACCTAACAACCTAACCTAACCTAACCTAACGTCTAATCTAGTCTAACATCGAACATCTAACTTCCCATTTAATATAATCTAACATCTAACATCTAACTTAACCTAACCTAACCTAACCTAACATCTAATCTAATCTAACATCTAACATCTAACGTAACATCTAATCCTAAACTAACCTAACCTAACCTAACCTAACATCTAATCTATTCTAACATCTAACATCTAACTTAACATCTAATCTAATCTAACATCTAACACCTAACCTAACCTAACCTAACCTAACCTAACCTAACCTAACCTAACCAAACCTCACCTAACCTAACCTAACTTAACCTAACCTAACCTAACCGAACCTAACCTAACCTAATTTAACCTAACCTAAGCTAACCTATTCTAACCTAACCTAACCTAACCTAACCTAACCTAACCTAACGTAACCTAACCTAACCTAACCTAACCTAACCTAACCTAACCTAACCTAACCTAACCAAACCTAACCTAACCTAACCTAACCTAACCTAACGTCTAATCTAGTCTAACATCGAACATCTAACTTCCCATCTAATATAATCTAACATCTAACATCTAACCTAACCTAACCTAACCTAACCTAACATTACCTAACCTAACCTAACCTAACCTCACCTCACCTAACCTAACCTAACCTAACCTAACCTAACATCTAATCTAATCTAACATCTAACATCTAACCTAACATCTAATCCTAACCTAACCTAACCTAACCTAACCTAACCTAACCTAACCTAACTTAACCTCACCTCACCTCACCTCACCTAACCTAACCTAACTTAACCCAACCTAACCTAACCTAACCTAACCTAACATCTAATCTAATCTAACATCTAACATCTAATGTAACATCTAATCCTAAACTAACCTAACCTAACCTAACCTAACATCTAATCTAATCTAACATCTAACATCTAACTTAACATCTAATCTAATCTAGCATCTAACACCTAACCTAACCTAACCTAACCTAACCTAACCTAACCTTACCTAACCTAACAGCCTAACCTAACCTAACCTAACCTAACGTCTAATCTAGTCTAACATCTAACATCTAACCTAACCTAACCTAACCTAACCTAACCTTACATAACCTAACCTAACCTAACCTAACCTAACCTCACCTCACCTAACCTAACCTAACCTAACCTAACCCAACCTAACCTAACCTAACCTAACATCTAATCTAATCTAACATCTAACATCTAACGTAACATCTAATCCTAAACTAACCTAACCTAACCTAACCTAACATCTAATCTAATCTAACATCTAACATCTAACTTAACATCTAATCTAATCTAACATCTAACACCTAACCTAACCTAACCTAACCTAACCTAGCCTAACCTAACCTAACCTAACCTAACCTAACCTAACCTAACCTACCCTAACCTAACCTAACCTAACCTAACCTAACCTAACCAAACCAAACCTAACCTAACCTAACCTAACCTCACCTAACCTAACAACCTAACCTAACCTAACCTAACGTCTAATCTAGTCTAACATCGAACATCTAACTTCCCATCTAATATAATCTAACATCTAACATCTAACCTAACCTAACCTAACCTAACCTAACATAACCTAACCTAACCTAACCTAACCTAACCTAACCTCACCTCACCTCACCTAACCTAACCTAACCTAACATCTAATCTAATCTAACATCTAACATCTAACCTAACATATAATCCTAACCTAACCTAACCTAACCTAACCTAACATCTAATCTAATCTAACATCTAACTTAACATCTAATCTAATCTAACATCTAACACCTAACCTAACCTAACCTAACCTAACCTAACATAACCTAACCTAACCTAACCTAACCTAACCTAACCTAACCTAACCTAACAACCTAACCTAACCTAACCTAACCTAACCTAACCTAACAACCTAACCTAACCTAACCTAACCTAACGTCTAATCTAGTCTAACATCGAACATCTAACTTCCCATTTAATATAATCTAACATCTAACCTAACCTAACCTAACCTAACCTAACATAACCTAACCTAACCTAACCTAACCTCACCTCACCTAACCTAACCTAACCTAACCTAACCCAACCTAACCTAACCTAACCTAACCTAACATCTAATCTAATCTAACATCTAACATCTAACGTAACATCTAATCCTAAACTAACCTAACCTAACCTAACCTAACATCTAATCTATTCTAACATCTAACATCTAACTTAACATCTAATCTAATCTAACATCTAACACCTAACCTAACCTAACCAAACCTAACCAAACCTAACCTAACCAAACCTAACCTAACCTAACCTAACCTAACCTAACCTAACCGAACCTAACCTAATCTAACCTAACCTAACCTAACCTAACCTAACCTAACCTAACCTAACCTAACCTAGCCTAGCCTAGCCTAGCCTTGCCTAGCCTAGCCTAGCCTAGCCTAGCCTAGCCTACCCTAACCTAACCTAACCTAACCTAACCTAACCTAACCTAGCCTAGCCTAGCCTAGCCTAACCTAACCTAACCTAACCTAACCTAACCTAACCTAACCTAACCTAACCTAACTTAACCTAACCTAACCTAACCTAACCTAACCTAACCTAACCTAACCTAACCTAACCTAACCTAACCTAAACTAACCTAAGCTAACCTAACCTAACCTAACCTAACCTAACGTCTAATCTAGTCTAACATCGAACATCTAACTTCCCATCTAATATAATCTAACATCTAACATCTAACCTAACCTAACCTAACCTAAGATCTAATCTAATCTAACATCTAACATCTAACCTAACATATCATCCTAACCTAACCTAACCTAACCTAACCTAACGTCTAATCTAGTCTAACATCGAACATCTAACTTCCCATTTATTATAATCTAACATCTAACATCTAACCTAACCTAACCTAACCTAACCTAACCTAACCTAACATCTAATCTAATCTAACATCTAACATCTAACGTAACATCTAATCCTAAACTAACCTAACCTAACCTAACATCTAATCTATTCTAACATCTAACTTAACACCTAATCTAATCTAACATCTAACACCTAACCTAACCTAACCTAACCTACCCTAACCTAACCTAACCTAACCTAACCTAGCCTAAACTAACCTAACCTAACCTAACCTAACCTAACCTGACCTAACCTTACCTAACCTAACCTAACCTAACGTCTAATCTAGTCTAACATCGAACATCTAACTTCCCATCTAATATAATCTAACATCTAACATCTAACCTAACCTAACCTAACCAAACCTAACATACCCTAACCTAACCTAACCTAACCTCACCTCACCTAACCTAACCTAACCTAACCTAACATCTAATCTAATCTAACATCTAAGATCTAACCTAACATCTCATCCTAACCTAGCCTTACCTAACCTAACCTAACCTAACCTAACCTAACCTGACCTAACTTAACCTAACCTAACCTAACCTAACCTAACCTAACCTAACCTAACCTAACCTAACGTCTAATCTAGTCTAACATCGAACATGTAACTTCCCATTTAATATAATCTAACATCTAACATCTAACTTAACCTAACCTAACCTAACCTAACCTAACATAACCTAACCTAACCTAACCTAACCTCACCTAACCTAACCTAACTTAACCCAACCTAACCTAACCTAACCTAACATCTAATCTAATCTAACATCTAACATCTAACGTAACATCTAATCCTAAACTAACCTAACCTAACCTAACCTCACATCTAATCTATTCTAACATCTAACATCTAACTTAACATCTAATCTAATCTAACATCTAACACCTAACCTAACCTAACCTAACCTAACCTAACCTAACCTAACCAAACCTCACCTAACCTAACCTAACTTAACCTAACCTAACCTAACCTAACCTAACCTAACCTAACCTAACCTAATTTAACCTAACCTAACCTAACCTATTCTAACCTAACCTAACCTAACCTAACCTAACGTAACCTAACCTAACCTAACCTAACCTAACCTAACCTAACCTAACGTCTAATCTAGTCTAACATCGAACATCTAACTTCCCATCTAATATAATCTAACATCTAACATCTAACCTAACCTAACCTAACCTAACCTAACATAACCTAACCTAACCTCACCTCACCTAACCTAACCAAACCTAACCTAACATCTAATCTAATCTAACATCTAACATCTAACCTAACATCTAATCCTAACCTAACCTAACCTAACCTTACCTAACCTAACCTAACCTAACCTAACCTAACCTAACCTAACCTAACCTAACCTAACAACCTAACCTAACCTAACCTAACCTAACCTAACCTAACAACCTAACCTAACCTAACCTAACCTAACCTAACCTAACGTCTAATCTAGTCTAACATCGAACATCTAACTTCCCATTTAATATAATATAAACATCTAACCTAACCTAACCTAACCTAACCTAACCTAACATAACCTAACCTAACCTAACCTAACCTCACCTCACCTAACCTAACCTAACCTAACCTAACCCAACCTAACCTAACCTAACCTAACCTAACATCTAATCTAATCTAACATCTAACATCTAACGTAACATCTAATCCTAAACTAACCTAACCTAACCTAACCTAACCTAACATCTAATCTAATCTAACATCTAACATCTAACTTAACATCTAATCTAATCTAACATCTAACACCTAACCTAACCTAACCTAACCTAACCTAGCCTAACCTAACCTAACCTAACCTAACCTAACCTAACCTATCCTAACCTAACCTAACCTAACCTAACCTAACCTAACCTAACCAAACCTAACCTAACCTAACCTAACGTCTAATCTAGTCTAACATCGAACATCTAACTTCCCATCTAATATAATCTAACATCTAACATCTAACCTAACCTAACTTAACCTAACATAACCTAACCTAACCTAACCTAACCTCACCTCACCTAACCTAACCTAACCTAACCTAACCTAACATCTAATCTAATCTAACATCTAACATCTAACCTAACATCTAATCCTAACCTGACCTAACCTAACCTAACCTAACCTAACCTAACCTAACAAACTAACCTAACCTAACCTAACCTCTAATCTAGTCTAACATCGAACATCTAACTTCCCATCTAATATAATCTAACATCTAACATCTAACCTAACCTAACCTAACCTAACCTAACATAACCTAACCTAACCTAACCTCACCTCACCTAACCTAACCTAACCTAACTTAACCCAACCTAACCTAACCTAACCTAACCTAACATCTAATCTAACCTAACATCTAACATCTAACGTAACATCTAATCCTAAACTAACCTAACCTAACATCTAATCTAATCTAACATCTAACATCTAACTTAACATCTAATCTAATCTAACATCTAACACCTAACCTAACCTAACCTTACCTAACCTAACCTAAGCTAACCTAACCTAAGCTAACCTAACCTAACCTAACCTAACCTAACCTAACCTAACTTAACATAACCTAACCTAACCTAACCTAACCTAACCTAACCTAACCTAACCTAACCTAAACTAACCTAAGCTAACCTAACCTAACCTAACATAACCTAACCTAACCTAACCTAACCTAACCTAACCTAACGTCTACACTAGTCTAACATCGAACATCTAACTTCCCATCTAATATAATCTAACATCTAACATCTAACCTAACCTAACCTAACCTAACCTAACCTAACATACCCTAACCTAACCTAACCTAACCTCACCTCACCTAACCTAACCTAACATCTAAACTAATCTAACATCTAACATCTAACCTAACATCTCATTATAACCTAACCTAACCTAACCTAACCTAACCTAACGTCTAATCTAGTCTAACATCGAACATCTAACTTCCCATTTATTATAATCTAACATCTAACATCTAACCTAACCTAACCTAACCTAGCCTAACCTACCCTAATGTAACGTAACCTACCCTAATGTAACCTAACCTAACCTAACCTAACCTAACAACCTAACCTAACCTAACCTAACATCACCTCACCTAACCTAACCTAACATCTAAACTAATCTAACATCTAACATCTAACCTAACATCTCATCCTAACCTAACCTAACCTAACCTAACCTAACGTCTAATCTAGTCTAACATCGAACATCTAACTTCCCATTTATTATAATCTAACATCTAACATCTAACCTAACCTAACCTAACCTAGCCTAACCTACCCTAATGTAACGTAACCTAACCTAACCTAACCTAACCTAACAACCTAACCTAACCTAACCTAACATCTAATCTAGTCTAACATCAAACATCTAACTTCCCATTTAATATAATCTAACATCTAACATCTAACCTAACCTAACCTAACCTAACCTAACATAACCTAACCTAACCTAACCTAACCTCACCTCACCTAACCTAACCTAACCTAACCTAACCTAACCTAACCTAACCTCACCTCCCCTAACCTAACCTAACTTAACCCAACCTAACCTAACCTAACCTAACCTAACATCTAATCTAATCTAACATCTAACATCTAACGTAACATCTAATCCTAAACTAACCTAACCTAACCTAACATCTAATCTATTCTAATATCTAACATCTAACTTAACATCTAATCTAATCTAACATCTAACACCTAACCTAACCTAACCTAACCTAACCTAACCTAACCTAACCTAACCAAGCCTAACCTAACCTAACCTAACCTAACCTAACCTAACCTAACCTAACAACCTAACCAAACCTAACCTAACCTAACGTCTAATCTAGTCTAACATCGAACATCTAACTTCCCATTTAATATAATCTAACATCTAACATCTAACCTAACCTAACCTAACCTAACCTAACATAACCTAACCTAACCTAACCTAACCTAACCTCACCTCACCTAACCTAACCTAACCTAACCTAACCTAACCTAACCTAACCTAACCTAACCTAACCTAACCTAACCTAACCTAACCTAACCTAACCTAACCTAACCTAACCTAACCTAACATAACCTAACCTAACCTAACCTAACCTCACCTCACCTAACCTAACCAAACCTAACCTAACATCTAATCTAATCTAACATCTAACATCTAACCTAACATCTAATCCTAACCTAACCTAACCTAACCTTACCTAACCTAACCTAACCTAACCTAACCTAACCTAACCTAACATAACCTAACCTAACCTAACCTCACCTCACCCCCCGCAGGGGCGTCTGCGTAAGCAGGCGTTTGGTGTGTTGCGCCACCACGTACCCGAGCACATGAGGATTGGACCCTCCCGCGTGTAGCCGTGCGCGGCTTAGCCGTGTCCGGGGAAAGGAGGATCCTGGAGGTTGAGCCGATGCCGGGTGTTCGGACCTTTAAGGCCCCCCGGCGGAGGCAACACACCTCTTTGGCCTCTGCTTCACGTAGACGGCACCCCCGGACTGACCCACCCGGGGGAAATCGGTAGTTGCCTTTTCCTGTCTCTCGCTCTCCCTCCAACCTTCGTCTTTCCCTCACTTTCCATCTTTCCTGTCTTCTCCTAACTTCCGCTCACTTCCAATTTTTCCAGGCAGCAAGGGTTAACCTTGTGTGAATAGCCAACCTAGGTTATCTCATATTTGGTTATAGTGATAACGTACAGCTGGCGCTTACAGGACCTGTTTTTTACAGTCCCTGTAGCGTCCCCTTGTAGGGCTCCATGGTGGGTGGTTGGCGTTATTGCCGAAAATTACATTGTTCTATGGCTAGTTCCTTCCCTGCACTTCCTGATCGCCCTCAGAAAAGAGGGCGCACCGATGAAGTATTCCAGTTTTTTGGACGGCAAAAAGAATCCTTCCCACGTTTCCACGTGATTCATTCTGCAAAACCAGATAAACCAGTACGAACAATCTCACCCTTCCTTGTTTCCAAGTCATTGACTGAAGTCTTTGGTCCTGGATATAAGGCGTCGAGGATGGCAAGCGGAGATCTCCTCTTGGAGCTCCGCAATCAAAAACAGTATGAAAAATTGTCAACACTTGTTTCATTTGGGGAAACCCAAATAATTATAACCCCGCACCGCACGATGAACACCACCCGTGGTGTTGTCTCTGACGATGACATGATGGAGCTCACTGAGGCTGAACTCTTGGAGGGCTTCAGTGACCAGAATGTTATCAATGTTAAGCGAATTAAGATGAGGCGAGATGGAAAAGAGATCAAAACGAAACACCTGATACTCACCTTCGGCTCAAGTGTCCTTCCCGAGTCCATCGAGGCCGGTTATATCAAACTTCGTGTTAGGCCATACGTTCCCAATCCCCTTAGATGCTTTAAGTGCCAAAGGTTCGGTCACAGTTCACAGAACTGTCGAGGCCGGCTGACTTGTGCCAAGTGCAGTGACAAAGAACATTCCTCCGAAACATGCCAGAACACTCCACATTGTGTCAACTGTGATGGCGAGCATGCCGCATACTCGCGGTCCTGCCCGTCCTGGAAAAAAGAAAAAGAAATTGTGACCATAAAAGTAAAAGAAAACATATCATTCAAAGAGGCACGCAGGCGGGTTGCATACCTTCCTAAGGCCAGCTTTGCCGAAGTGGCGCGTCAGGGGGCAGCGTCACAACGGCCTCCGGCGGCTGTCCGACCCACAAGCAGTGAGTCGGCAGTCACGCCATCTGCCCCCGCGGCGGTTGCAGCTAGCGCTGCTCCGTCAACCGAGGAGAAGGGACCATCCACCCCGAAGGTGGGTGCAGCCGAGGCTGCCCCAACCTCCGAGGCCCCTTCCAGCGCTGGCAACGGCCAGCGCAGCCAAATCCCTCAGGGAGTCCCATCGACCTCCGGGCTGGTGGGCGCAGGGGTCTTGCCCTCCAAGGCGGGACTCCCTCTGAAAACTTCCCGCTCGCAAGAGCACGTGTCCGGCGCCTCACAAGAGGCAATGGACACCACACCTATCCTCAAGGCGCACCAGGCGCCTAAGGAGCGTCGAGAATCACTCGAACGCTTCAAAAAGAACAAAACACCAATTACAGGGCCTCGAAAGGGCTCTGTAATCTAAGGCATCTTTCCGTTTCCGTACACACAGCACTAATTTACATTAAATATGGATACACAAATCATACAATGGAACGTCAGAGGTCTCCTTAGAAACCTTGATGATTTGCAAGAACTCATCCACAAACATAATCCAAAAGTGCTGTGTTTACAGGAAACACACTTAAAATCTAAACACACAAACTTTCTCCGTACGTATGTTACGTTTCGCAAAGATCGCGATGATGCCGTCGCATCATCGGGTGGTGTTGCGATTCTTTCTCATAGAAGTATTGCGTGTCAACCTCTACAGCTACAAACGCCCCTTGAAGCAGTGGCGGTTCGAGTTGTCCTACTAAACAAACTCATCACCATTTGCTCCCTTTACATACCCCCGCACTACCAACTGAACAAATATGAATTTCACTCCTTGATCGATCAATTGCCAGAACCTTATGCTCTTCTTGGCGATTTCAATGCGCACAGCTCCCTGTGGGGCGACTCTCGTATAGATGCGCGAGGTCGCCTTGTTGAACAGTTCCTTTTTTCTTCTGGAGCGTGCCTTATCAATAAGAAAGAACCTACATATTACTCTCTTGCAAACCGATCCTTTTCGTCAATAGATCTTAGTATAGTCTCCCCGTCGGTACTGCCTGAACTTGAATGGGAAGTTACCGACAACCCTTACGGTAGCGACCACTTCCCTATACTGCTAAGATCATATAAAGAAAACGAATATCCACCATACGCTCCTAGGTGGAAGATTGAGACAGCTGATTGGGAGAAATTTCGATCTCTAACTAGTATCTCATGGGCCGACCTGTCTTCGTTAGGAATTGACGCTGCAGTTGAGTTTTTTACAGCATTCATAATAGATGTCGCATTTAAATGCATATCAGAAGTAAAAGGCTTGGCCTGCAAACGACGTGTCCCATGGTGGAACGACGATTGTAGGATCGCTCGTAAAAAACAGAACAGGGCGTGGGGGTTGCTACGCGCTTCTCCCACTGCAGAGAATCTAGTCAACTTTAAAAAAGTAAAATCCGAAGGCAGGCGAACCCGCCGACAGGCCAGACGAGAAAGTTGGCAGAAGTTTCTATCGAGTATTAACTCTTTCAGAGATGAGGCGAAAGCCTGGAACAGGGTCAATAGGATAAGAGGGCGACAAGCACATGCACTCCCTTTGGTAAACACAGAAGGCGATACCCTACAAGATCAGGCGGACTCACTTGGGGAGCACTTTGAGAGCGTGTCAAGTGCCAACCATTACTCGCAATCCTTTCTCATATATAAACAAATAGAAGAATGTAAGCCACTCATGAGAAAATGTCAACAGAATGAACCATACAACTGTCCTTTTAGCATTGCCGAGTTGAGAGCTGCCTTGAGTGCATGCAAGAGCTCTGCACCGGGATCTGACAGGATTATGTATGAAATGATCAAAAACTTACATAAAGACACCCAAGTTACACTAGTCACACTTTTCAACACCATTTGGGCTGCGGGATACCTCCCGACTGCATGGAAAGAAGCTATAGTGATCCCGGTTTTGAAACAAGGCAAAGATCCTTCCTCAGTGGCAAGTTACCGCCCGATAGCCCTGACAAGCTGCCTTTGTAAGGTATTTGAAAAAATGATCAATCGCCGTCTCGTGCATCTCCTAGAGTCCAGGAAAATGCTTGACCCATTTCAGTGTGGTTTTCGGGAAGGGCGATCTACAACCGATCATCTTGTGCGCATCGAAGCGAGCATTCGCGATGCATTCGTGCACAAGCAATCTTTCTTATCTGTATTTCTGGATATGGAAAAAGCGTACGACACAACCTGGCGGTACGGAATCCTGCGCGATCTTTCCGCGCTAGGTATCCGCGGCAATATGTTAAATATTATAGAGAGCTACCTAGAGAACCGTACATTTCGAGTGAAAATAGGTCCTGCACTGTCGCGTACATTCATACAGGAAACTGGGGTACCCCAGGGTGGCGTACTCAGCTGCACGCTCTTTGTCGTCAAAATGAACACGCTTCGTGCATCTCTACCACCAGCTATTTTCTACTCCGTCTACGTAGACGATATACAGGTAGGATTCAAATCCTGCAATCTCACTGTCTGCGAGAGACAGGTACAGCATGGTTTGAACAAGGTGTCACAGTGGGCAGAGAAAAACGGATTTAAAATCAATCCTCAAAAGAGTTCTTGTGTGCTGTTCACAAGGAAGAGAGGCCTAGTTCCGGATCCTTGCTTACAAATGTGTGGACAAGAGATACCAGTAAACAAAGAGCACAAATTTCTAGGTGTCATACTTGACTACAAACTCACTTTCGTCCCCCACATTAAACATCTTAAAGAAAAGTGTCTAAAAACAATGAACATAATCAAAATTCTATCCCAGACTACGTGGGGTAGTGACAGAAAGTGCTTAATGAACCTCTATAAAAGCCTCATTCGATCACGACTAGACTATGGTGCCGTGATTTATCACTCTGCCGCCCCAAGTGCGCTAAAAATGCTAGACCCTATTCACCATCTAGGTATCCGCTTAGCCACGGGCGCTTTTAGGACAAGTCCCATTGAAAGTCTGTATGTAGAATCAAATGAGTGGTCACTCCATTTTCAAAGAACATACATCAGCCAAAGTTATTTCCTAAAAGTCCACTCTAACCCTCAACATCCATGTTTCAATACCGTTAACGATATGACATATGCTACACTCTTTCATAATCGTCCCTCAGTAAGACAGCCTTTCTCGCTACGTGTGAGGGAGCTTAGCGAAGAAATGCACGTTCCACTCCTCGAGCTTCGCCTAATGCATCCAGCCAAGCTGCTACCTCCTTGGGAGTGGCAGCTCATACAATGTGATTTATCGTTCGTGGAAGTCACAAAGCATGCCCCAGAGATTGAAATAAAGATGCATTTCCGGGAACTCCAGCACAAATACTCCTGCACGGAGTACTACACAGACGCATCAAAGTCACACGACGGGGTATCCTATGCAGCCGTCGGTCCATCCTTCTCGGAATCCGACGCACTGCACCCGGAAACTAATATCTTTACGGCTGAGGCCTACGCACTGCTGTCGGCCGTAAAGCATATAAATAAATCACAACTCCAGAAATCAATTATATATACGGACTCCCTAAGCGTCGTGAAGGCCTTGATGTCACCCTATAGACACAAAAATCCAGTACTTAATAAACTATATTCCGTCTTGTGTAGAGCGTACATATCTAACCAGCATATCATTATATGCTGGGTGCCTGGCCATAGGAGCATCGAGGGCAACGTTCTGGCGGACGAGATGGCTACGTCTATAGCATCGCAAGCCGTTAACCCTACTGCTGAGATGCCTGTCACAGATTTGAGGCCTTTCTTGCGAAGGCGGCTGCGTGCCCACTGGCAACGCATGTGGGACGCGGAAAAAGATAATAAGCTCCACCTAATAAAGCCACAGTTAGGACTCTGGCCTTCCGTAACAAAATCACGCCGGACAGATGTCCTATTCTGTCGTCTAAGAATAGGACACACATTTGGCACACATAACTTTTTACTCACCGGAAACGAGCCTCCAACCTGTGGTAGATGCGGGGAGAGGCTGACCGTCCTCCACGTCCTTCTGGAGTGTCGGGCAGCCGAATCTGAAAGAAAGAAACATTTTCCCTTAGCATACCGCCAGCACATCCCCCTTCATCCAGTAATGTTACTCGGCCCAGAACCGCTGTTTGACTCCAGCGCAGTGCTGGGCTTCCTGAAAGATGTTGTTTTGCATGTTCTTAGCCCCACATGTTCGTAGCGGGTCCTCTCTTCAGAGGATACCGCTGTGATAGCTTTTCGTGTAGCACGCGCCTCTAGGCCCTTGTGTTTCAAGGGCTCTGGCGAGGCAGCAGTGCTCCAAGTAATTTACTATCTTATACATTTTCCATTTTGCATCATTCTCCTACGATGGATTTTAATGGTCATAGTTTTCTTCATAAATCATCGCCATAATTTTATAGCACGTACATTTTACGCAGTTTACAGCGACTATTTTTAGGCCACTTTACAGCCAGCTCACATCTTCCATAATAAATCAACAATAACACTTGTCATGGCGCTCTTTGGCCAAACCTGGCCCTTGCGCCACTAAACACAACACATCATCATCATCATCATCATCCTCACCTCACCTCACCTAACCTAACCTAACTTAACCCAACCTAACCTAACCTAACCTAACCTAACATCTAATCTAATCTATCATCTAACATCTAATGTAACATCTAATCCTAAACTAACCTAACCTAACCTAACCTAACATCTAATCTAATCAAACATCTAACATCTAACTTAACATCTAATCTAATCTAGCATCTAACACCTAACCTAACCTAACCTAACCTAACCTTACCTAACCTAACAACCTAACCTAACCTAACCTAACCTAACGTCTAATCTAGTCTAACATCTAACATCTAACCTAACCTAACCTAACCTAACCTAACCTTACATAACCTAACCTAACCTAACCTAACCTGACCTCACCTCACCTAACCTAACCTAACCTAACCTAACATCTAATCTAATCTAACATCTAACATCTAACATAACATCTAATCTTAAACTAACCTAACCTAACCTAACCTAACATCTAATCTAATCTAACATCTAACATCTAACTTAACATCTAATCTAATCTAACATCTAACACCTAACCTAACCTAACCTAACCTAACCTAGCCTAACCTAACCTAACCTAACCTAACCTAACCTAACCTAACCTAACCTAACAACCTAACCTAACCTAACCTAACCTAACCTAACCTAACAACCTAACCTAACCTAACCTAACCTAACGTCTAATCTAGTCTAACATCGAACATCTAACTTCCCATTTAATATAATCTAACATCTAACCTAACCTAACCTAACCTAACCTAACCTAACATAACCTAACCTAACCTAACCTAACCTCACCTCACCTAACCTAACCTAACCTAACCTAACCCAACCTAACCTAACCTAACCTAACCTAACATCTAATCTAATCTAACATCTAACATCTAACGTAACATCTAATCCTAAACTAACCTAACCTAACCTAACCTAACCTAACATCTAATCTAATCTAACATCTAACATCTAACTTAACATCTAATCTAATCTAACATCTAACACCTAACCTAACCTAACCTAACCTAACCTAGCCTAACCTAACCTAACCTAACCTAACCTAACCTAACCTAACCTAACCTATCCTAACCTAACCTAACCTAACCTAACCTAACCTAACCTAACCTAACCTAACCAAACCTAACCTAACCTAACCTAACGTCTAATCTAGTCTAACATCGAACATCTAACTTCCCATCTAATATAATCTAACATCTAACATCTAACCTAACCTAACCTAACCTAACATAACCTAACCTAACCTAACCTAACCTCACCTCACCTAATCTAACCTAACCTAACCTAACCTAACATCTAATCTAATCTAACATCTAACATCTAACCTAACATCTAATCCTAACCTGACCTAACCTAACCTAACCTAACCTAACAACCTAACCTAACCTAACCTAACCTCTAATCTAGTCTAACATCGAACATCTAACTTCCCATCTAATATAATCTAACATCTAACATCTAACCTAACCTAACCTAACCTAACCTAACCTAACATAACCTAACCTAACCTAACCTCACCTCACCTAACCTAACCTAACCTAACTTAACCCAACCTAACCTAACCTAACCTAACCTAACATCTAATCTAACCTAACATCTAACATCTAACGTAACATCTAATCCTAAACTAACCTAACCTAACATCTAATCTAATCTAACATCTAACATCTAACTTAACATCTAATCTAATCTAACATCTAACACCTAACCTAACCTAACCTAACCTTACCTAACCTAACCTAAGCTAACCTAACCTAACCTAACCTAACCTAACCTAACCTAACCTAACCTAACTTAACATAACCTAACCTAACCTAACCTAACCTAACCTAACCTAACCTAAACTAACCTAAGCTAACCTAACCTAACCTAACATAACCTAACCTAACCTAACCTAACCTAACCTAACCTAACCTAACCTAACCTAACGTCTAATCTAGTCTAACATCGAACATCTAACTTCCCATCTAATATAATCTAACATCTAACATCTAACCTAACCTAACCTAACCTAACCTAACCTAACATACCCTAACCTAACCTAACCTAACCTCACCTCACCTAACCTAACCTAACATCTAAACTAATCTAACATCTAACATCTAACCTAACATCTCATCCTAACCTAACCTAACCTAACCTAACCTAACGTCTAATCTAGTCTAACATCGAACATCTAACTTCCCATTTATTATAATCTAACATCTAACATCTAACCTAACCTAACCTAACCTAGCCTAACCTACCCTAATGTAACGTAACCTAACCTAACCTAACCTAACAACCTAACCTAACCTAACCTAACATCACCTCACCTAACCTAACCTAACATCTAAACTAATCTAACATCTAACATCTAACCTAACATCTCATCCTAACCTAACCTAACCTAACCTAACCTAACCTAACCTAACGTCTAATCTAGTCTAACATCGAACATCTAACTTCCCATTTATTATAATCTAACATCTAACATCTAACCTAACCTAACCTAACCTAGCCTAACCTACCCTAATGTAACGTAACCTAACCTAACCTAACCTAACAACCTAACCTAACCTAACCTAACATCTAATCTAGTCTAACATCAAACATCTAACTTCCCATTTAATATAATCTAACATCTAACATCTAACCTAACCTAACCTAACCTAACCTAACATAACCTAACCTAACCTAACCTAACCTCACCTCACCTAACCTAACCTAACCTAACCTAACCTAACCTAACCTAACCTCACCTCCCCTAACCTAACCTAACTTAACCCAACCTAACCTAACCTAACCTAACCTAACATCTAATCTAATCTAACATCTAACATCTAACGTAACATCTAATCCTAAACTAACCTAACCTAACCTAACATCTAATCTATTCTAATATCTAACATCTAACTTAACATCTAATCTAATCTAACATCTAACACCTAACCTAACCTAACCTAACCTAACCTAACCTAACCTAACCAAGCCTAACCTAACCTAACCTAACCTAACCTAACCTAACCTAACCTAACAACCTAACCTAACCTAACCTAACCTAACGTCTAATCTAGTCTAACATCGAACATCTAACTTCCCATTTAATATAATCTAACATCTAACATCTAACCTAACCTAACCTAACCTAACATAACCTAACCTAACCTAACCTAACCTAACCTCACCTCACCTAACCTAACCTAACCTAACTTAACCCAACCTAACCTAACCTAACCTAACCTAACATCTAATCTAATCTAACATCTAACATCTAACGTAACATCTAATCCTAAACTAACCTAACCTAACCTAACATCTAATCTAATCTAACATCTAACATCTAACTTAACATCTAATCTAATCTAACATCTAACACCTAACCTAACCTAACCTAACCTAACCTAACCTAACCTGACCTAACTTAACCTAACCTAACCTAACCTAACCTAACCTAACCTAACCTAACAACCTAACCTAACCTAACCTAACGTCTAATCTAGTCTAACATCGAACATCTAACTTCCCATTTAATATAATCTAACATCTAACATCTAACTTAACCTAACCTAACCTAACCTAACATCTAATCTAATCTAACATCTAACATCTAACGTAACATCTAATCCTAAACTAACCTAACCTAACCTAACCTAACATCTAATCTATTCTAACATCTAACATCTAACTTAACATCTAATCTAATCTAACATCTAACACCTAACCTAACCTAACCTAACCTAACCTAACCTAACCTAACCAAACCTCACCTAACCTAACCTAACTTAACCTAACCTAACCTAACCTAACCTAACCGAACCTAACCTAACCTAATTTAACCTAACCTAAGCTAACCTATTCTAACCTAACCTAACCTAACCTAACCTAACCTAACCTAACGTAACCTAACCTAACCTAACCTAACCTAACCTAACCTAACCAAACCTAACCTAACCTAACCTAACCTAACCTAACGTCTAATCTAGTCTAACATCGAACATCTAACTTCCCATCTAATATAATCTAACATCTAACATCTAACCTAACCTAACCTAACCTAACCTAACATTACCTAACCTAACCTAACCTAACCTCACCTCACCTAACCTAACCTAACCTAACCTAACCTAACATCTAATCTCATCTAACATCTAACATCTAACCTAACATCTAATCCTAACCTAACCTAACCTAACCTAACCTAACCTAACCTAACTTAACCTCACCTCACCTCACCTCACCTAACCTAACCTAACTTAACCCAACCTAACCTAACCTAACCTAACCTAACATCTAATCTAATCTAACATCTAACATCTAATGTAACATCTAATCCTAAACTAACCTAACCTAACCTAACCTAACATCTAATCTAATCTAACATCTAACATCTAACTTAACATCTAATCTAATCTAGCATCTAACACCTAACCTAACCTAACCTAACCTAACCTAACCTAACCTTACCTAACCTAACAGCCTAACCTAACATAACCTAACCTAACGTCTAATCTAGTCTAACATCTAACATCTAACCTAACCTAACCTAACCTAACCTAACCTTACATAACCTAACCTAACCTAACCTAACCTAACCTCACCTCACCTAACCTAACCTAACCTAACCTAACCCAACCTAACCTAACCTAACCTAACATCTAATCTAATCTAACATCTAACATCTAACGTAACATCTAATCCTAAACTAACCTAACCTAACCTAACCTAACATCTAATCTAATCTAACATCTAACATCTAACTTAACATCTAATCTAATCTAACATCTAACACCTAACCTAACCTAACCTAACCTAACCTAGCCTAACCTAACCTAACCTAACCTAACCTAACCTAACCTAACCTACCCTAACCTAACCTAACCTAACCTAACCTAACCTAACCAAACCAAACCTAACCTAACCTAACCTAACCTCACCTAACCTAACAACCTAACCTAACCTAACCTAACGTCTAATCTAGTCTAACATCGAACATCTAACTTCCCATCTAATATAATCTAACATCTAACATCTAACCTAACCTAACCTAACCTAACCTAACATAACCTAACCTAACCTAACCTAACCTAACCTCACCTCACCTCACCTAACCTAACCTAACCTAACATCTAATCTAATCTAACATCTAACATCTAACCTAACATATAATCCTAACCTAACCTAACCTAACCTAACCTAACATCTAATCTAATCTAACATCTAACTTAACATCTAATCTAATCTAACATCTAACACTTAACCTAACCTAACCTAACCTAACCTAACATAACCTAACCTAACCTAACCTAACCTAACCTAACCTAACCTAACAACCTAACGTAACCTAACCTAACCTAACCTAACCTAACAACCTAACCTAACCTAACCTAACCTAACGTCTAATCTAGTCTAATATCGAACATCTAACTTCCCATTTAATATAATCTAACATCTAACCTAACCTAACCTAACCTAACCTAACATAACCTAACCTAACCTAACCTAACCTCACCTCACCTAACCTAACCTAACCTAACCTAACCCAACCTAACCTAACCTAACCTAACCTAACATCTAATCTAATCTAACATCTAACATCTAACGTAACATCTAATCCTAAACTAACCTAACCTAACCTAACCTAACCTAACATCTAATCTAATCTAACATCTAACATCTAACTTAACATCTAATCTAATCTAACATCTAACACCTAACCTAACCTAACCTGACCTAACCTAACCTAACCTAGCCTAACCTAACCTAACCTAACCTAACCTAACCTAACCTAACCTAACCTAACCTAACCTATCCTAACCTAACCTAACCTAACCTAACCTAACCTAACCTAACCTAACCAAACCTAACCTAACCTAACCTAACGTCTAATCTAGTCTAACATCGAACATCTAACTTCCCATCTAATATAATCTAACATCTAACATCTAACCTAACCTAACCTAACCTAACATAACCTAACCTAACCTAACCTAACCTCACCTCACCTAACCTAACCTAACCTAACCTAACATCTAATCTAATCTAACATCTAACATCAAACCTAACATCTAATCCTAACCTAACCTAACCTAACCTAACCTAACCTAACCTAACCTAACAACCTAACCTAACCTAACCTAACCTCTAATCTAGTCTAACATCGAACATCTAACTTCCCATCTAATATAATCTAACATCTAACCTAACCTAACCTAACCTAACCTAACATAACCTAACCTAACCTAACCTCACCTCACCTAACCTAACCTAACCTAACTTAACCCAACCTAACCTAACCTAACCTAACATCTAATCTAACCTAACATCTAACATCTAACGTAACATCTAATCCTAAACTAACCTAACCTAACATCTAATTTAATCTAACATCTAACATCTAACTTAACATCTAATCTAATCTAACATCTAACACCTAACCTAACCTAACCTAACCTTACCTAACCTAACCTAACCTAACCTAACCTAACCTAACCTAACTTAACATAACCTAACCTAACCTAACCTAACCTAACCTAACCTAACCTAAACTAACCTAAGCTAACCTAACCTAACCTAACATAACCTAACCTAACCTAACCTAACCTAACCTAACGTCTAATCTAGTCTAACATCGAACATATAACTTCGCATCTAATATAATCTAATATCTAACATCTAACCTAACCTAACCTAACCTAACCTAACATACCCTAACCTAACCTAACCTAACCTCACCTCACCTAACCTAACCTAACATCTAATCTAATCTAACATCTAACCTAACATCTCATCCTAACCTAACCTAACCTAACCTAACCTAACAACCTCACCTAACCTAACCTAACCTAACCTAACCTAACATCTAATCTAATCTAACATCTAACATCAAACCTAACATCTAATCCTAACCTAACCTAACCTAACCTAACCTAACCTAACCTAACAACCTAACCTAACCTAACCTAACCTCTAATCTAGTCTAACATCGAACATCTAACTTCCCATCTAATATAATCTAACATCTAACCTAACCTAACCTAACCTAACCTAACATAACCTAACCTAACCTAACCTCACCTCACCTAACCTAACCTAACCTAACTTAACCCAACCTAACCTAACCTAACCTAACATCTAATCTAACCTAACATCTAACATCTAACGTAACATCTAATCCTAAACTAACCAAACCTAACATCTAATCTAATCTAACATCTAACATCTAACTTAACATCTAATCTAATCTAACATCTAACACCTAACCTAACCTAACCTAACCTAACCTAACCTAACCTAACCTAACCTAACTTAACATAACCTAACCTAACCTAACCTAACCTAACCTAAACTAACCTAAGCTAACCTAACCTAACCTAACATAACCTAACCTAACCTAACCTAACCTAACCTAACGTCTAATCTAGTCTAACATCGAACATATAACTTCGCATCTAATATAATCTAATATCTAACATCTAACCTAACCTAACCTAACCTAACATACCCTAACCTAACCTAACCTAACCTCACCTCACCTAACCTAACCTAACATCTAATCTAATCTAACATCTAACCTAACATCTCATCCTAACCTAACCTAACCTAACCTAACCTAACAACCTAACCTAACCTAACCTAACCTAACGTCTAATCTAGTCTAACATCGAACATCTAACTTCCCATTTATTATAATCTAACATCTAACATCTAACCTAACCTAACCTAACCTAGCCTAACCTACCCTAACGTAACCTAACCTAACCTAACCAAACCTAACCTAACCTAACCTAACCTAACCTAACCTAACGTCTAATCTAGTCTAACATCGAACATCTAACTTCCCATCTAATATAATCTAACATCTAACATCTAACCTAACCTAACCTAACCTAACCTCACCTCACCTAACCTAACCTAACCTAACCTAACATCTAATCTAATCTAACATCTAACATCTAACCTAACATCTAATCCTAACCTAACCTAACCTAACCTAACCTAACCTAACCTAACCTAACCTAACCTCACCTCACCTCACCTCACCTAACCTAACCTAACTTAACCCAACCTAACCTAACCTAACCTAACCTAACATCTAATCTAATCTAACATCTAACATCTAATGTAACATCTAATCCTAAACTAACCTAACCTAACCTAACCTAACATCTAATCTAATCTAACATCTAACACCTAACCTAACCTAACCTGACCTAACCTAACCTAACCTAGCCTAACCTAACCTAACCTAACCTAACCTAACCTAACCTAACCTAACCTATCCTAACCTAACCTAACCTAACCTAACCTAACCTAACCTAACCTAACCTAACCTAACCTCACCTCACCTCACCTCACCTAACCTAACCTAACTTAACCCAACCTAACCTAACCTAACCTAACCTAACATCTAATCTAATCTAACATCTAACATCTAATGTAACATCTAATCCTAAACTAACCTAACCTAACCTAACCTAACATCTAATCTAATCTAACATCTAACACCTAACCTAACCTAACCTGACCTAACCTAACCTAACCTAGCCTAACCTAACCTAACCTAACCTAACCTAACCTAACCTAACCTATCCTAACCTAACCTAACCTAACCTAACCTAACCTAACCTAACCTAACCAAACCTAACCTAACCTAACCTAACGTCTAATCTAGTCTAACATCGAACATCTAACTTCCCATCTAATATAATCTAACATCTAACATCTAACCTAACCTAACCTAACCTAACATAACCTAACCTAACCTAACCTAACCTCACCTCACCTAACCTAACCTAACCTAACCTAACATCTAATCTAATCTAACATCTAACATCAAACCTAACATCTAATCCTAACCTAACCTAACCTAACCTAACAACCTAACCTAACCTAACCTAACCTCTAATCTAGTCTAACATCGAACATCTAACTTCCCATCTAATATAATCTAACATCTAACCTAACCTAACCTAACCTAACCTAACATAACCTAACCTAACCTAACCTCACCTCACCTAACCTAACCTAACCTAACTTAACCCAACCTAACCTAACCTAACCTAACCTAACATCTAATCTAACCTAACATCTAACATCTAACGTAACATCTAATCCTAAACTAACCTAACCTAACATCTAATCTAATCTAACATCTAACATCTAACTTAACATCTAATCTAATCTAACATCTAACACCTAACCTAACCTAACCTAACCTTACCTAACCTAACCTAACCTAACCTAACCTAACCTAACTTAACCTAACCTAACCTAACCTAACCTAACCTAACCTAACCTAAACTAACCTAAGCTAACCTAACCTAACCTAACATAACCTAACCTAACCTAACCTAACCTAACCTAACCTAACCTAACGTCTAATCTAGTCTAACATCGAACATCTAACTTCGCATCTAATATAATCTAACATCTAACATCTAACCTAACCTAACCTAACCTAACCTAACCTAACATACCCTAACCTAACCTAACCTAACCTCACCTCACCTAACCTAACCTAACATCTAATCTAATCTAACATCTAACATCTAACCTAACATCTCATCCTAACCTAACCTAACCTAACCTAACCTAACCTAACCTAACCTAACCTAACCTAACCTAACCTAATTTAACCTAACCTAACCTAACCTATTCTAACCTAACCTAACCTAACCTAACCTAACCTAACCTAACCTAACCTAACCTAACGTCTAATCTAGTCTAACATCGAACATCTAACTTCCCATCTAATATAATCTAACATCTAACATCTAACCTAACCTAACCTAACCTAACCTAACCTAACCTAACATAACCTAACCTAACCTAACCTAACCTCACCTCACCTAACCTAACCAAACCTAACCTAACATCTAATCTAATCTAACATCTAACATCTAACCTAACATCTAATCCTAACCTAACCTAACCTAACCTTACCTAACCTAACCTAACCTAACCTAACCTAACATAACCTAACCTAACCTAACCTCACCTCACCTCACCTAACCTAACCTAACTTAACCCAACCTAACCTAACCTAACCTAACCTAACATCTAATCTAATCTATCATCTAACATCTAATGTAACATCTA
This sequence comes from Dermacentor andersoni, assembly GCF_023375885.2. Lineage (NCBI taxonomy): Eukaryota > Metazoa > Arthropoda > Arachnida > Ixodida > Ixodidae > Dermacentor > Dermacentor andersoni. Next base: position 148,420 of record NW_027314764.1, read on the forward strand.
ATCCTAAACTAACCTAACCTAACCTAACCTAACATCTAATCTAATCTAACATCTAACTTAACATCTAATCTAATCTAGCATCTAACACCTAAGCTAACCTAACCTAACCTAACCTAACCTAACCTTACCTAACCTAACAACCTAACCTAACCTAACCTAACCTAACGTCTAATCTAGTCTAACATCTAACATCTAACCTAACCTAACCTAACCTAACCTAACCTTACATAACCTAACCTAACCTAACCTAACCTAACCTAACCTCACCTCACCTAACCTAACCTAACCTAACCTAACCTAACCCAACCTAACCTAACCTAACCTAACCTAACATCTAATCTAATCTAACATCTAACATCTAACATAACATCTAATCCTAAACTAACCTAACCTAACCTAACCTAACCTAACCTAACATCTAATCTAATCTAACATCTAACATCTAACATCTAACTTAACATCTAATCTAATCTAACATCTAACACCTAACCTAACCTAACCTAACCTAACCTAACCTAGCCTAACCTAACCTAACCTAACCTAACCTAACCTAACCTAACAACCTAACCTAACCTAACCTAACCTAACAACCTAACCTAACCTAACCTAACAACCTAACCTAACCTAACCTAACCTAACCTAACAACCTAACCTAACCTAACCTAACCTAACGTCTAATCTAGTCTAACATCGAACATCTAACTTCCCATTTATTATAATCTAACATCTAACCTAACCTAACCTAACCTAACCTAACCTAACATAACCTAACCTAACCTAACCTAACCTCACCTCACCTAACCTAACCTAACCTAACCCAACCTAACCTAACCTAACCTAACCTAACATCTAATCTAATCTAACATCTAACATCTAACGTAACATCTAATCCTAAACTAACCTAACCTAACCTAACCTAACCTAACATCTAATCTAATCTAACATCTAACATCTAACTTAACATCTAATCTAATCTAACATCTAACACCTAACCTAACCTAACCTAACCTAACCTAGCCTAACCTAACCTAACCTAACCTAACCTAACCTAACCTAACCTATCCTAACCTAACCTAACCTAACCTAACCTAACCTAACCTAACCAAACCTAACCTAACCTAACCTAACGTCTAATCTAGTCTAACATCGAACATCTAACTTCCCATCTAATATAATCTAACATCTAACATCTAACCTAACCTAACCTAACCTAACATAACCTAACCTAACCTAACCTAACCTCACCTCACCTAACCTAACCTAACCTAACCTAACCTAACATCTAATCTAATCTAACATCTAACATCTAACCTAACATCTAATCCTAACCTGACCTAACCTAACCTAACCTAACCTAACCTAACCTAACAACCTAACCTAACCTAACCTAACCTGTAATCTAGTCTAACATCGAACATCTAACTTCCCATCTAATATAATCTAACATCTAACATCTAACCTAACCTAACCTAACCTAACCTAACATAACCTAACCTAACCTAACTTAACCCAACCTAACCTAACCTAACCTAACATCTAATCTAACCTAACATCTAACATCTAACGTAACATCTAATCCTAAACTAACCTAACCTAACATCTAATCTAATCTAACATCTAACATCTAACTTAACATCTAATCTAATCTAACATCTAACACCTAACCTAACCTAACCTAACCTTACCTAACCTAACCTAAGCTAACCTAACCTAACCTAACCTAACCTAACCTAACCTAACCTAACCTAACTTAACATAACCTAACCTAACCTAACCTAACCTAACCTAACCTAACCTAAACTAACCTAAGCTAACCTAACCTAACCTAACATAACCTAACCTAACCTAACCTAACTTAACCTAACCTAACCTAACCTAACCTAACGTCTAATCTAGTCTAACATCGAACATCTAACTTCCCATCTAATATAATCTAACATCTAACATCTAACCTAACCTAACCTAACCTAACCTAACCTAACCTAACATACCCTAACCTAACCTAACCTAACCTCACCTCACCTAACCTAACCTAACATCTAAACTAATCTAACATCTAACATCTAACCTAACATCTCATCCTAACCTAACCTAACCTAACCTAACCTAACCTAACGTCTAATCTAGTCTAACATCGAACATCTAACTTCCCATTTATTATAATCTAACATCTAACATCTAACCTAACCTAACCTAACCTAGCCTAACCTACCCTAATGTAACGTAACCTAACCTAACCTAACCTAACAACCTAACCTAACCTAACCTAACATCTAATCTAGTCTAACATCAAACATCTAACTTCCCATTTAATATAATCTAACATCTAACATCTAACCTAACCTAACCTAACCTAACCTAACATAACCTAACCTAACCTAACCTAACCTCACCTCACCTAACCTAACCTAACCTAACCTAACCTAACCTAACCTCACCTCCCCTAACCTAACCTAACTTAACCCAACCTAACCTAACCTAACCTAACCTAACATCTAATCTAATCTAACATCTAACATCTAACGTAACATCTAATCCTAAACTAACCTAACCTAACCTAACATCTAATCTATTCTAATATCTAACATCTAACTTAACATCTAATCTAATCTAACATCTAACACCTAACCTAACCTAACCTAACCTAACCTAACCTAACCTAACCTAACCTAACCAAGCCTAACCTAACCTAACCTAACCTAACCTAACCTAACCTAACCTAACCTAACAACCTAACCTAACCTAACGTCTAATCTAGTCTAACATCGAACATCTAACTTCCCATTTAATATAATCTAACATCTAACATCTAACCTAACCTAACCTAACCTAACCTAACATAATCTAACCTAACCTAACCTAACCTAACCTCACCTCACCTAACCTAACCTAACCTAACTTAACCCAACCTAACCTAACCTAACCTAACCTAACATCTAATCTAATCTAACATCTAACATCTAACGTAACATCTAATCCTAAACTAACCTAACCTAACCTAACATCTAATCTAATCTAACATCTAACATCTAACTTAACATCTAATCTAATCTAACATCTAACACCTAACCTAACCTAACCTAACCTAACCTAACCTAACCTAACCTGACCTAGCTTAACCTAACCTAACCTAACCTAACCTAACCTAACCTAACCTAACAACCTAACCTAACCTAACCTAACGTCTAATCTAGTCTAACATCGAACATCTAACTTCCCATTTAATATAATCTAACATCTAACATCTAACTTAACCTAACCTAACCTAACCTAACATCTAATCTAATCTAACATCTAACATCTAACGTAACATCTAATCCTAAACTAACCTAACCTAACCTAACCTAACATCTAATCTATTCTAACATCTAACATCTAACTTAACATCTAATCTAATCTAACATCTAACACCTAACCTAACCTAACCTAACCTAACCTAACCAAACCTCACCTAACCTAACCTAACTTAACCTAACCTAACCTAACCTAACCTAACCGAACCTAACCTAACCTAATTTAACCTAACCTAAGCTAACCTATTCTAACCTAACCTAACCTAACCTAACCTAACCTAACCTAACCTAACCTAACCTAACCTAACCTAACCTAACCTAACGTCTAATCTAGTCTAACATCGAACATCTAACTTCCCATCTAATATAATCTAACATCTAACATCTAACCTAACCTAACCTAACCTAACATTACCTAACCTAACCTAACCTAACCTCACCTCACCTAACCTAACCTAACCTAACCTAACCTAACATCTAATCTAATCTAACATCTAACATCTAACCTAACATCTAATCCTAACCTAACCTAACCTAACCTAACCTAACCTAACCTAACCTAACCTCACCTCACCTCACCTAACCTAACCTAACTTAACCCAACCTAACCTAACCTAACCTAACCTAACATCTAATCTAATCTAACATCTAACATCTAATGTAACATCTAATCCTAAACTAACCTAACCTAACCTAACCTAACATCTAATCTAATCTAACATCTAACATCTAACTTAACATCTAATCTAATCTAGCATCTAACACCTAACCTAACCTAACCTAACCTAACCTAACCTAACCTAACCTTACCTAACCTAACAGCCTAACCTAACCTAACCTAACCTAACGTCTAATCTAGTCTAACATCTAACATCTAACCTAACCTAACCTAACCTAACCTAACCTTACATAACCTAACCTAACCTAACCTAACCTAACCTCACCTCACCTAACCTAACCTAACCTAACCTAACCCAACCTAACCTAACCTAACCTAACCTAACATCTAATCTAATCTAACATCTAACATCTAACGTAACATCTAATCCTAAACTAACCTAACCTAACCTAACCTAACATCTAATCTAATCTAACATCTAACATCTAACTTAACATCTAATCTAATCTAACATCTAACACCTAACCTAACCTAACCTAACCTAACCTAGCCTAACCTAACCTAACCTAACCTAACCTAACCTAACCTAACCTAACCTAACCTAACCTAACCTAACCTACCCTAACCTAACCTAACCTAACCTAACGTAACCTAACCTAACCAAACCAAACCTAACCTAACCTAACCTAACCTCACCTAACCTAACAACCTAACCTAACCTAACCTAACGTCTAATCTAGTCTAACATCGAACATCTAACTTCCCATCTAATATAATCTAACATCTAACATCTAACCTAACCTAACCTAACCTAACCTAACATAACCTAACCTAACCTAACCTAACCTAACCTCACCTCACCTCACCTAACCTAACCTAACCTAACATCTAATCTAATCTAACATCTAACATCTAACCTAACATATAATCCTAACCTAACCTAACCTAACCTAACCTAACATCTAATCTAATCTAACATCTAACTTAACATCTAATCTAATCTAACATCTAACACCTAACCTAACCTAACCTAACCTAACCTAACCTAACATAACCTAACCTAACCTAACCTAACCTAACCTAACCTAACCTAACCTAACCTAACAACCTAACCTAACCTAACCTAACCTAACCTAACCTAACAACCTAACCTAACCTAACCTAACCTAACGTCTAATCTAGTCTAACATCGAACATCTAACTTCCCATTTAATATAATCTAACATCTAACCTAACCTAACCTAACCTAACCTAACCTAACATAACCTAACCTAACCTAACCTAACCTAACCTCACCTCACCTAACCTAACCTAACCTAACCTAACCCAACCTAACCTAACCTAACCTAACCTAACATCTAATCTAATCTAACATCTAACATCTAACGTAACATCTAATCCTAAACTAACCTAACCTAACCTAACCTAACCTAACATCTAATCTAATCTAACATCTAACATCTAACTTAACATCTAATCTAATCTAACATCTAACACCTAACCTAACCTAACCTGACCTAACCTAACCTAACCTAGCCTAACCTAACCTAACCTAACCTAACCTAACCTAACCTAACCTAACCTAACCTATCCTAACCTAACCTAACCTAACCTAACCTAACCTAACCTAACCTAACCTAACCTAACCAAACCTAACCTAACCTAACCTAACGTCTAATCTAGTCTAACATCGAACATCTAACTTCCCATCTAATATAATCTAACATCTAACATCTAACCTAACCTAACCTAACCTAACATAACCTAACCTAACCTAACCTAACCTCACCTCACCTAACCTAACCTAACCTAACCTAACCTAACATCTAATCTAATCTAACATCTAACATCAAACCTAACATCTAATCCTAACCTAACCTAACCTAACCTAACCTAACAACCTAACCTAACCTAACCTAACCTCTAATCTAGTCTAACATCGAACATCTAACTTCCCATCTAATATAATCTAACATCTAACCTAACCTAACCTAACCTAACCTAACATAACCTAACCTAACCTAACCTCACCTCACCTAACCTAACCTAACCTAACTTAACCCAACCTAACCTAACCTAACCTAACCTAACATCTAATCTAACCTAACATCTAACATCTAACGTAACATCTAATCCTAAACTAACCTAACCTAACATCTAATCTAATCTAACATCTAACATCTAACTTAACATCTAATCTAATCTAACATCTAACACCTAACCTAACCTAACCTAACCTTACCTAACCTAACCTAACCTAACCTAACCTAACCTAACCTAACCTAACTTAACATAACCTAACCTAACCTAACCTAACCTAACCTAACCTAACCTAAACTAACCTAAGCTAACCTAACCTAACCTAACATAACCTAACCTAACCTAACCTAACCTAACCTAACCTAACGTCTAATCTAGTCTAACATCGAACATATAACTTCGCATCTAATATAATCTAATATCTAACATCTAACCTAACCTAACCTAACCTAACCTAACATACCCTAACCTAACCTAACCTAACCTCACCTCACCTAACCTAACCTAACATCTAATCTAATCTAACATCTAACATCTAACCTAACATCTCATCCTAACCTAACCTAACCTAACCTAACCTAACAACCTAACCTAACCTAACCTAACCTAACGTCTAATCTAGTCTAACATCGAACATCTAACTTCCCATCTAATATAATCTAACATCTAACATCTAACCTAACCTAACCTAACCTAACCTAACATAACCTAACCTAACCTAACCTAACCTAACCTCACCTCACCTCACCTAACCTAACCTAACCTAACATCTAATCTAATCTAACATCTAACATCTAACCTAACATATAATCCTAACCTAACCTAACCTAACCTAACCTAACATCTAATCTAATCTAACATCTAACTTAACATCTAATCTAATCTAACATCTAACACCTAACCTAACCTAACCTAACCTAACCTAACATAACCTAACCTAACCTAACCTAACCTAACCTAACCTAACCTAACCTAACCTAACCTAACAACCTAACCTAACCTAACCTAACCTAACCTAACAACCTAACCTAACCTAACGTCTAATCTAGTCTAACATCGAACATCTAACTTCCCATTTAATATAATCTAACATCTAACCTAACCTAACCTAACCTAACCTAACCTAACATAACCTAACCTAACCTAACCTAACCTAACCTCACCTCACCTAACCTAACCTAACCTAACCTAACCCAACCTAACCTAACCTAACCTAACCTAACATCTAATCTAATCTAACATCTAACATCTAACGTAACATCTAATCCTAAACTAACCTAACCTAACCTAACCTAACCTAACCTAAGCTAACCTAACCTAACCTAACCTAACCTAACCTAACCTAACCTAACCTAACTTAACCTAACCTAAACTAACCTAAGCTAACCTAACCTAACCTAACATAACCTAACCTAACCTAACCTAACTTAACCTAACCTAACCTAACCTAACCTAACGTCTAATCTAGTCTAACATCGAACATCTAACTTCCCATCTAATATAATCTAACATCTAACATCTAACCTAACCTAACCTAACCTAACCTAACCTAACATACCCTAACCTAACCTAACCTAACCTCACCTCACCTAACCTAACCTAACATCTAAACTAATCTAACATCTAACATCTAACCTAACATCTCATCCTAACCTAACCTAACCTAACCTAACCTAACCTAACGTCTAATCTAGTCTAACATCGAACATCTAACTTCCCATTTATTATAATCTAACATCTAACATCTAACCTAACCTAACCTAACCTAGCCTAACCTACCCTAATGTAACGTAACCTAACCTAACCTAACCTAACAACCTAACCTAACCTAACCTAACATCTAATCTAGTCTAACATCAAACATCTAACTTCCCATTTAATATAATCTAACATCTAACATCTAACCTAACCTAACCTAACCTAACCTAACATAACCTAACCTAACCTAACCTAACCTCACCTCACCTAACCTAACCTAACCTAACCTAACCTAACCTAACCTCACCTCCCCTAACCTAACCTAACTTAACCCAACCTAACCTAACCTAACCTAACCTAACATCTAATCTAATCTAACATCTAACATCTAACGTAACATCTAATCCTAAACTAACCTAACCTAACCTAACATCTAATCTATTCTAATATCTAACATCTAACTTAACATCTAATCTAATCTAACATCTAACACCTAACCTAACCTAACCTAACCTAACCTAACCTAACCTAACCTAACCTAACCAAGCCTAACCTAACCTAACCTAACCTAACCTAACCTAACCTAACCTAACCTAACAACCTAACCTAACCTAACGTCTAATCTAGTCTAACATCGAACATCTAACTTCCCATTTAATATAATCTAACATCTAACATCTAACCTAACCTAACCTAACCTAACCTAACATAATCTAACCTAACCTAACCTAACCTAACCTCACCTCACCTAACCTAACCTAACCTAACTTAACCCAACCTAACCTAACCTAACCTAACCTAACATCTAATCTAATCTAACATCTAACATCTAACGTAACATCTAATCCTAAACTAACCTAACCTAACCTAACATCTAATCTAATCTAACATCTAACATCTAACTTAACATCTAATCTAATCTAACATCTAACACCTAACCTAACCTAACCTAACCTAACCTAACCTAACCTAACCTGACCTAGCTTAACCTAACCTAACCTAACCTAACCTAACCTAACCTAACCTAACAACCTAACCTAACCTAACCTAACGTCTAATCTAGTCTAACATCGAACATCTAACTTCCCATTTAATATAATCTAACATCTAACATCTAACTTAACCTAACCTAACCTAACCTAACATCTAATCTAATCTAACATCTAACATCTAACGTAACATCTAATCCTAAACTAACCTAACCTAACCTAACCTAACATCTAATCTATTCTAACATCTAACATCTAACTTAACATCTAATCTAATCTAACATCTAACACCTAACCTAACCTAACCTAACCTAACCTAACCAAACCTCACCTAACCTAACCTAACTTAACCTAACCTAACCTAACCTAACCTAACCGAACCTAACCTAACCTAATTTAACCTAACCTAAGCTAACCTATTCTAACCTAACCTAACCTAACCTAACCTAACCTAACCTAACCTAACCTAACCTAACCTAACCTAACCTAACCTAACCTAACGTCTAATCTAGTCTAACATCGAACATCTAACTTCCCATCTAATATAATCTAACATCTAACATCTAACCTAACCTAACCTAACCTAACATTACCTAACCTAACCTAACCTAACCTCACCTCACCTAACCTAACCTAACCTAACCTAACCTAACATCTAATCTAATCTAACATCTAACATCTAACCTAACATCTAATCCTAACCTAACCTAACCTAACCTAACCTAACCTAACCTAACCTAACCTCACCTCACCTCACCTAACCTAACCTAACTTAACCCAACCTAACCTAACCTAACCTAACCTAACATCTAATCTAATCTAACATCTAACATCTAATGTAACATCTAATCCTAAACTAACCTAACCTAACCTAACCTAACATCTAATCTAATCTAACATCTAACATCTAACTTAACATCTAATCTAATCTAGCATCTAACACCTAACCTAACCTAACCTAACCTAACCTAACCTAACCTAACCTTACCTAACCTAACAGCCTAACCTAACCTAACCTAACCTAACGTCTAATCTAGTCTAACATCTAACATCTAACCTAACCTAACCTAACCTAACCTAACCTTACATAACCTAACCTAACCTAACCTAACCTAACCTCACCTCACCTAACCTAACCTAACCTAACCTAACCCAACCTAACCTAACCTAACCTAACCTAACATCTAATCTAATCTAACATCTAACATCTAACGTAACATCTAATCCTAAACTAACCTAACCTAACCTAACCTAACATCTAATCTAATCTAACATCTAACATCTAACTTAACATCTAATCTAATCTAACATCTAACACCTAACCTAACCTAACCTAACCTAACCTAGCCTAACCTAACCTAACCTAACCTAACCTAACCTAACCTAACCTAACCTAACCTAACCTAACCTAACCTACCCTAACCTAACCTAACCTAACCTAACGTAACCTAACCTAACCAAACCAAACCTAACCTAACCTAACCTAACCTCACCTAACCTAACAACCTAACCTAACCTAACCTAACGTCTAATCTAGTCTAACATCGAACATCTAACTTCCCATCTAATATAATCTAACATCTAACATCTAACCTAACCTAACCTAACCTAACCTAACATAACCTAACCTAACCTAACCTAACCTAACCTCACCTCACCTCACCTAACCTAACCTAACCTAACATCTAATCTAATCTAACATCTAACATCTAACCTAACATATAATCCTAACCTAACCTAACCTAACCTAACCTAACATCTAATCTAATCTAACATCTAACTTAACATCTAATCTAATCTAACATCTAACACCTAACCTAACCTAACCTAACCTAACCTAACCTAACATAACCTAACCTAACCTAACCTAACCTAACCTAACCTAACCTAACCTAACCTAACAACCTAACCTAACCTAACCTAACCTAACCTAACCTAACAACCTAACCTAACCTAACCTAACCTAACGTCTAATCTAGTCTAACATCGAACATCTAACTTCCCATTTAATATAATCTAACATCTAACCTAACCTAACCTAACCTAACCTAACCTAACATAACCTAACCTAACCTAACCTAACCTAACCTCACCTCACCTAACCTAACCTAACCTAACCTAACCCAACCTAACCTAACCTAACCTAACCTAACATCTAATCTAATCTAACATCTAACATCTAACGTAACATCTAATCCTAAACTAACCTAACCTAACCTAACCTAACCTAACATCTAATCTAATCTAACATCTAACATCTAACTTAACATCTAATCTAATCTAACATCTAACACCTAACCTAACCTAACCTGACCTAACCTAACCTAACCTAGCCTAACCTAACCTAACCTAACCTAACCTAACCTAACCTAACCTAACCTAACCTATCCTAACCTAACCTAACCTAACCTAACCTAACCTAACCTAACCTAACCTAACCTAACCAAACCTAACCTAACCTAACCTAACGTCTAATCTAGTCTAACATCGAACATCTAACTTCCCATCTAATATAATCTAACATCTAACATCTAACCTAACCTAACCTAACCTAACATAACCTAACCTAACCTAACCTAACCTCACCTCACCTAACCTAACCTAACCTAACCTAACCTAACATCTAATCTAATCTAACATCTAACATCAAACCTAACATCTAATCCTAACCTAACCTAACCTAACCTAACCTAACAACCTAACCTAACCTAACCTAACCTCTAATCTAGTCTAACATCGAACATCTAACTTCCCATCTAATATAATCTAACATCTAACCTAACCTAACCTAACCTAACCTAACATAACCTAACCTAACCTAACCTCACCTCACCTAACCTAACCTAACCTAACTTAACCCAACCTAACCTAACCTAACCTAACCTAACATCTAATCTAACCTAACATCTAACATCTAACGTAACATCTAATCCTAAACTAACCTAACCTAACATCTAATCTAATCTAACATCTAACATCTAACTTAACATCTAATCTAATCTAACATCTAACACCTAACCTAACCTAACCTAACCTTACCTAACCTAACCTAACCTAACCTAACCTAACCTAACCTAACCTAACTTAACATAACCTAACCTAACCTAACCTAACCTAACCTAACCTAACCTAAACTAACCTAAGCTAACCTAACCTAACCTAACATAACCTAACCTAACCTAACCTAACCTAACCTAACCTAACGTCTAATCTAGTCTAACATCGAACATATAACTTCGCATCTAATATAATCTAATATCTAACATCTAACCTAACCTAACCTAACCTAACCTAACATACCCTAACCTAACCTAACCTAACCTCACCTCACCTAACCTAACCTAACATCTAATCTAATCTAACATCTAACATCTAACCTAACATCTCATCCTAACCTAACCTAACCTAACCTAACCTAACAACCTAACCTAACCTAACCTAACCTAACGTCTAATCTAGTCTAACATCGAACATCTAACTTCCCATCTAATATAATCTAACATCTAACATCTAACCTAACCTAACCTAACCTAACCTAACATAACCTAACCTAACCTAACCTAACCTAACCTCACCTCACCTCACCTAACCTAACCTAACCTAACATCTAATCTAATCTAACATCTAACATCTAACCTAACATATAATCCTAACCTAACCTAACCTAACCTAACCTAACATCTAATCTAATCTAACATCTAACTTAACATCTAATCTAATCTAACATCTAACACCTAACCTAACCTAACCTAACCTAACCTAACATAACCTAACCTAACCTAACCTAACCTAACCTAACCTAACCTAACCTAACCTAACCTAACAACCTAACCTAACCTAACCTAACCTAACCTAACAACCTAACCTAACCTAACGTCTAATCTAGTCTAACATCGAACATCTAACTTCCCATTTAATATAATCTAACATCTAACCTAACCTAACCTAACCTAACCTAACCTAACATAACCTAACCTAACCTAACCTAACCTAACCTCACCTCACCTAACCTAACCTAACCTAACCTAACCCAACCTAACCTAACCTAACCTAACCTAACATCTAATCTAATCTAACATCTAACATCTAACGTAACATCTAATCCTAAACTAACCTAACCTAACCTAACCTAACCTAACATCTAATCTAATCTAACATCTAACATCTAACTTAACATCTAATCTAATCTAACATCTAACACCTAACCTAACCTAACCTCACCTAACCTAACCTAACCTAGCCTAACCTAACCTAACCTAACCTAACCTAACCTAACCTAACCTAACCTATCCTAACCTAACCTAACCTAACCTAACCTAACCTAACCTAACCTAACCTAACCTAACCAAACCTAACCTAACCTAACCTAACGTCTAATCTAGTCTAACATCGAACATCTAACTTCCCATCTAATATAATCTAACATCTAACATCTAACCTAACCTAACCTAACCTAACATAACCTAACCTAACCTAACCTAACCTCACCTCACCTAACCTAACCTAACCTAACCTAACCTAACATCTAATCTAATCTAACATCTAACATCAAACCTAACATCTAATCCTAACCTAACCTAACCTAACCTAACCTAACAACCTAACCTAACCTAACCTAACCTCTAATCTAGTCTAACATCGAACATCTAACTTCCCATCTAATATAATCTAACATCTAACCTAACCTAACCTAACCTAACCTAACATAACCAAACCTAACCTAACCTCACCTCACCTAACCTAACCTAACCTAACTTAACCCAACCTAACCTAACCTAACCTAACCTAACATCTAATCTAACCTAACATCTAACATCTAACGTAACATCTAATCCTAAACTAACCTAACCTAACATCTAATCTAATCTAACATCTAACATCTAACTTAACATCTAATCTAATCTAACATCTAACACCTAACCTAACCTAACCTAACCTTACCTAACCTAACCTAACCTAACCTAACCTAACCTAACCTAACTTAACATAACCTAACCTAACCTAACCTAACCTAACCTAACCTAACCTAAACTAACCTAAGCTAACCTAACCTAACCTAACATAACCTAACCTAACCTAACCTAACCTAACCTAACCTAACCTAACGTCTAATCTAGTCTAACATCGAACATATAACTTCGCATCTAATATAATATAATATCTAACATCTAACCTAACCTAACCTAACCTAACCTAACATACCCTAACCTAACCTAACCTAACCTCACCTCACCTAACCTAACCTAACATCTAATCTAATCTAACATCTAACATCTAACCTAACATCTCATCCTAACCTAACCTAACCTAACCTAACCTAACAACCTAACCTAACCTAACCTAACCTAACCTAACGTCTAATCTAGTCTAACATCGAACATCTAACTTCCCATTTATTATAATCTAACATCTAACATCTAACCTAACCTAACCTAACCTAGCCTAACCTACCCTAACGTAACCTAACCTAACCTAACCAAACCTAACCTAACCTAACCTAACCTAACCTAACGTCTAATCTAGTCTAACATCGAACATCTAACTTCCCATCTAATATAATCTAACATCTAACATCTAACCTAACCTAACCTAACCTAACCTAACCTAACCTAACATAACCTAACCTAACCTAACCTAACCTCACCTAACCTAACCTAACCTAACCTAACATCTAATCTAATCTAACATCTAACATCTAACCTAACATCTAATCCTAACCTAACCTAACCTAACCTAACCTCACCTCACCTCACCTAACCTAACCTAACTTAACCCAACCTAACCTAACCTAACCTAACCTAACATCTAATCTAATCTAACATCTAACATCTAATGTAACATCTAATCCTAAACTAACCTAACCTAACCTAACCTAACATCTAATCTAATCTAACATCTAACACCTAACCTAACCTAACCTGACCTAACCTAACCTAACCTAGCCTAACCTAACCTAACCTAACCTAACCTAACCTAACCTAACCTAACCTATCCTAAACTAACCTAACCTAACCTAACATCTAATCTATTCTAATATCTAACATCTAACTTAACATCTAATCTAATCTAACATCTAACACCTAACCTAACCTAACCTAACCTAACCTAACCTAACCTAACCTAACCTAACCTAACCAAGCCTAACCTAACCTAACCTAACCTAACCTAACCTAACCTAACAACCTAACCTAACCTAACCTAACCTAACGTCTAATCTAGTCTAACATCGAACATCTAACTTCCCATTTAATATAATCTAACATCTAACATCTAACCTAACCTAACCTAACATAACCTAACCTAACCTAACCTAACCTAACCTCACCTCACCTAACCTAACCTAACCTAACTTAACCCAACCTAACCTAACCTAACCTAACCTAACATCTAATCTAATCTAACATCTAACATCTAACGTAACATCTAATCCTAAACTAACCTAACCTAACCTAACATCTAATCTAATCTAACATCTAACATCTAACTTAACATCTAATCTAATCTAACATCTAACACCTAACCTAACCTAACCTAACCTAACCTAACCTAACCTAACCTAACCTGACCTAACTTAACCTAACCTAACCTAACCTAACCTAACCTAACCTAACAACCTAACCTAACCTAACCTAACGTCTAATCTAGTCTAACATCGAACATCTAACTTCCCATTTAATATAATCTAACATCTAACATCTAACTTAACCTAACCTAACCTAACCTAACATCTAATCTAATCTAACATCTAACATCTAACGTAACATCTAATCCTAAACTAACCTAACCTAACCTAACCTAACATCTAATCTATTCTAACATCTAACATCTAACTTAACATCTAATCTAATCTAACATCTAACACCTAACCTAACCTAACCTAACCTAACCTAACCTAACCTAACCAAACCTCACCTAACCTAACCTAACTTAACCTAACCTAACCTAACCTAACCTAACCGAACCTAACCTAACCTAATTTAACCTAACCTAAGCTAACCTATTCTAACCTAACCTAACCTAACCTAACCTAACCTAACCTAACGTAACCTAACCTAACCTAACCTAACCTAACCTAACCTAACCTAACCTAACCAAACCTAACCTAACCTAACCTAACCTAACCTAACGTCTAATCTAGTCTAACATCGAACATCTAACTTCCCATCTAATATAATCTAACATCTAACATCTAACCTAACCTAACCTAACCTAACCTAACATTACCTAACCTAACCTAACCTAACCTAACCTAACATCTAATCTAATCTAACATCTAACATCTAACCTAACATCTAATCCTAACCTAACCTAACCTAACCTAACCTAACCTAACCTAACCTAACCTCACCTCACCTCACCTCACCTAACCTAACCTAACTTAACCCAACCTAACCTAACCTAACCTAACCTAACATCTAATCTAATCTAACATCTAACATCTAATGTAACATCTAATCCTAAACTAACCTAACCTAACCTAACCTAACATCTAATCTAATCTAACATCTAACATCTAACTTATGTCAATGCACCTATTGTTTTCACTAACCCTTCTTCTCGGCCCACCAGAAGAAGTCATCATCTTAACATTGTTCCTTTAAATGCAATGATTGATTGTTTTAAGTTTTCCTTTTTTCCGCATACAATTGTGATTTGGAATGGCCTTGAGGGGTCCTTGCGCGAGTTACCAAGTGATGTATTTGCCAACCTATTACCTAATCATGTTCATTAATCAACTAGCTATTCCTGATATTGTTCTTTCTGTTGTTTGTTTTCTTTTTGCCACTCAAATGTATTCTTCAATTTGATTGACATACGTATGCACTCACTCCTGCAATATCTTGCTATGCAAGATGGCAGTATATGTAAATAAATAAAATAAATAAATAAAATCTAATCTAATCTAGCATCTAACACCTAACCTAACCTAACCTAACCTAACCTAACCTTACCTAACCTAACAGCCTAACCTAACCTAACCTAACCTAACGTCTAATCTAGTCTAACATCTAACATCTAACCTAACCTAACCTAACCTAACCTAACCTAACCTTACATAACCTAACCTAACCTAACCTAACCTAACCTCACCTCACCTAACCTAACCTAACCTAACCTAACCCAACCTAACCTAACCTAACCTAACATCTAATCTAATCTAACATCTAACATCTAACGTAACATCTAATCCTAAACTAACCTTACCTAACCTAACCTAACATCTAATCTAATCTAACATCTAACATCTAACTTAACATCTAATCTAATCTAACATCTAACACCTAACCTAACCTAACCTAACCTAACCTAGCCTAACCTAACCTAACCTAACCTAACCTAACCTAACCTAACCTAACCTAACCTACCCTAACCTAACCTAACCTAACCTAACCTAACCTAACCTAACCAAACCAAACCTAACCTAACCTAACCTAACCTCACCTAACCTAACAACCTAACCTAACCTAACCTAACGTCTAATCTAGTCTAACATCGAACATCTAACTTCCCATCTAATATAATCTAACATCTAACATCTAACCTAACCTAACCTAACATAACCTAACCTAACCTAACCTAACCTAACCTCACCTCACCTCACCTAACCTAACCTAACCTAACATCTAATCTAATCTAACATCTAACATCTAACCTAACATATAATCCTAACCTAACCTAACCTAACCTAACCTAACATCTAATCTAATCTAACATCTAACTTAACATCTAATCTAATCTAACATCTAACACCTAACCTAACCTAACCTAACCTAACCTAACATAACCTAACCTAACCTAACCTAACCTAACCTAACCTAACAACCTAACCTAACCTAACCTAACCTAACCTAACAACCTAACCTAACCTAACCTAACCTAACGTCTAATCTAGTCTAACATCGAACATCTAACTTCCCATTTAATATAATCTAACATCTAACCTAACCTAACCTAACCTAACCTAACCTAACATAACCTAACCTAACCTAACCTAACCTCACCTCACCTAACCTAACCTAACCTAACCTAACCCAACCTAACCTAACCTAACCTAACCTAACATCTAATCTAATCTAACATCTAACATCTAACGTAACATCTAATCCTAAACTAACCTAACCTAACCTAACCTAACCTAACATCTAATCTAATCTAACATCTAACATCTAACTTAACATCTAATCTAATCTAACATCTAACACCTAACCTAACCTAACCTGACCTAACCTAACCTAACCTAGCCTAACCTAACCTAACCTAACCTAACCTAACCTAACCTAACCTAACCTAACCTATCCTAACCTAACCTAACCTAACCTAACCTAACCTAACCTAACCTAACCTAACCTAACCTAACCAAACCTAACCTAACCTAACCTAACGTCTAATCTAGTCTAACATCGAACATCTAACTTCCCATCTAATATAATCTAACATCTAACATCTAACCTAACCTAACCTAACCTAACATAACCTAACCTAACCTAACCTAACCTCACCTCACCTAACCTAACCTAACCTAACCTAACCTAACATCTAATCTAATCTAACATCTAACATCAAACCTAACATCTAATCCTAACCTAACCTAACCTAACCTAACCTAACAACCTAACCTAACCTAACCTAACCTCTAATCTAGTCTAACATCGAACATCTAACTTCCCATCTAATATAATCTAACATCTAACCTAACCTAACCTAACCTAACCTAACATAACCTAACCTAACCTAACCTCACCTCACCTAACCTAACCTAACCTAACTTAACCCAACCTAACCTAACCTAACCTAACCTAACATCTAATCTAACCTAACATCTAACATCTAACGTAACATCTAATCCTAAACTAACCTAACCTAACATCTAATCTAATCTAACATCTAACATCTAACTTAACATCTAATCTAATCTAACATCTAACACCTAACCTAACCTAACCTAACCTTACCTAACCTAACCTAACCTAACCTAACCTAACCTAACCTAACCTAACCTAACTTAACATAACCTAACCTAACCTAACCTAACCTAACCTAACCTAAACTAACCTAAGCTAACCTAACCTAACCTAACATAACCTAACCTAACCTAACATACCCTAACCTAACCTAACCTAACCTCACCTCACCTAACCTAACCTAACATCTAATCTAATCTAACATCTAACATCTAACCTAACATCTCATCCTAACCTAACCTAACCTAACCTAACCTAACAACCTAACCTAACCTAACCTAACCTAACGTCTAATCTAGTCTAACATCGAACATCTAACTTCCCATTTATTATAATCTAACATCTAACATCTAACCTAACCTAACCTAGCCTAACCTACCCTAACGTAACCTAACCTAACCTAACCAAACCTAACCTAACCTAACCTAACCTAACCTAACCTAACCTAACGTCTAATCTAGTCTAACATCGAACATCTAACTTCCCATCTAATATAATCTAACATCTAACATCTAACCTAACCTAACCTAACCTAACCTAACCTAACCTAACATAACCTAACCTAACCTAACCTAACCTCACCTCACCTAACCTAACCTAACCTAACCTAACATCTAATCTAATCTAACATCTAACATCTAACCTAACATCTAATCCTAACCTAACCTAACCTAACTTAACCCAACCTAACCTAACCTAACCTAACCTAACATCTAATCTAATCTAACATCTAACATCTAATGTAACATCTAATCCTAAACTAACCTAACCTAACCTAACCTAACATCTAATCTAATCTAACATCTAACACCTAACCTAACCTAACCTGACCTAACCTAACCTAACCTAGCCTAACCTAACCTAACCTAACCTAACCTAACCTAACCTAACCTATCCTAACCTAACCTAACCTAACCTAACCTAACCTCACCTCACCTAACCTAACCTAACCTAACCTAACCTAACATCTAATCTAATCTAACATCTAACATCAAACCTAACATCTAATCCTAACCTAACCTAACCTAACCTAACCTAACAACCTAACCTAACCTAACCTAACCTCTAATCTAGTCTAACATCGAACATCTAACTTCCCATCTAATATAATCTAACATCTAACCTAACCTAACCTAACCTAACCTCACCTCACCTAACCTAACCTAACCTAACTTAACCCAACCTAACCTAACCTAACCTAACCTAACATCTAATCTAACCTAACATCTAACATCTAATCCTAAACTAACCTAACCTAACATCTAATCTAATCTAACATCTAACATCTAACTTAACATCTAATCTAATCTAACATCTAACACCTAACCTAACCTAACCTAACCTTACCTAACCTAACCTAACCTAGCCTAACCTAACCTAACCTAACCTAACCTAACCTAACTTAACATAACCTAACCTAACCTAACCTAACCTAACCTAACCTAAACTAACCTAAGCTAACCTAACCTAACCTAACATAACCTAACCTAACCTAACCTAACCTAACCTAACCTAACCTAACGTCTAATCTAGTCTAACATCGAACATCTAACTTCGCATCTAAGATAATCTAACATCTAACATCTAACCTAACCTAACCTAACCTAACCTAACCTAACATACCCTAACCTAACCTAACCTAACCTCACCTCACCTAACCTAACCTAACATCTAATCTAATCTAACATCTAACATCTAACCTAACATCTCATCCTAACCTAACCTAACCTAACCTAACCTAACCTAACCTAACAACCTAACCTAACCTATCCTAACGTCTAATCTAGTCTAACATCGAACATCTAACTTCCCATTTATTATAATCTAACATCTAACATCTAACCTAACCTAACCTAACCTAGCCTAACCTACCCTAACGTAACCTAACCTAACCTAACCTAACCTAACCTAACCTAATTTAACAACCTAACCTAACCTAACCTAACCTAACGTCTAATCTAGTCTAACATCGAACATCTAACTTCCCATTTATTATAATCTAACATCTAACATCTAACCTAACCTAACCTAACCTAACCTAACATAACCTAACCTCACCTCACCTAACCTAACCTAACCTAACCTAACCTAACCTCACCTCCCCTAACCTAACCTAACTTAACCCAACCTAACCTAACCTAACCTAACCTAACATCTAATCTAATCTAACATCTAACATCTAACGTAACATCTAACCTAACCTAACCTAACATCTAATCTATTCTAATATCTAACATCTCACTTAACATCTAATCTAATCTAACATCTAACACCTAACCTAACCTAACCTAACCTAACCTAACCTAACCTAACCTAACCTAACCTCACCTCACCTAACCTAACCTAACCTAACTTAACCCAACCTAACCTAACCTAACCTAACATCTAATCTATTCTAATATCTAACATCTCACTTAACATCTAATCTAATCTAACATCTAACACCTAACCTAACCTAACCTAACCTAACCTAACCTAACCTAACCTAACCTAACCTCACCTCACCTAACCTAACCTAACCTAACTTAACCCAACCTAACCTAACCTAACCTAACCTAACATCTAATCTAATCTAACATCTAACATCTAACGTAACATCTAATCCTAAACTAACCTAACCTAACCTAACATCTAATCTAATCTAACATCTAACACCTAACCTAACCTAACCTAACCTAACCTAACCTAACCTAACCTAACCTAACCTAAACTAACCTAAGCTTACCTAACCTACCCTAACCTAACCTAACCTAACCTAACCTAAGCTAACGTCTAATCTAATCTAACATCGAACATCTAACTTCCCATTTAATATAATCTAACATCTAACCTAACCTAACCTAACCTAACCTAACCTAACCTCACCTCACCTAACCTAACCTAACCTAACATCTAATTTAATCTAACATCTAACATCTAGGCTAACATCTCATCCTAACCTAACCTAACCTAACCTAACAACCTAACCTAACCTAACCTAACCTAACCTAACCTAATATAACCTAACCTAACCTAACCTAACCTCACCTCACCTAACCTAACCTAACTTAACCTAACCTAACCTAACCTAACCTAACCTAACCTAACATAACCTAACCTAACCTAACCTAACCTAACCTAACCTAACCTAACAACCTAACCTAACCTAACCTAACCTAACCTAACCTAACAACCTAACCTAACCTAACCTAACCTAACGTCTAATCTAGTCTAACATCGAACATCTAACTTCCCATTTAATATAATCTAACATCTAACCTAACCTAACCTAACCTAACGTAACCTAACATAACCTAACCTAACCTAACCTAACCTCACCTCACCTAACCTAACCTAACCTAACCTAACCCAACCTAACCTAACCTAACCTAACCTAACATCTAATCTAATCTAACATCTAACATCTAACGTAACATCTAATCCTAAACTAACCTAACCTAACCTAACCTAACCTAACATCTAATCTAATCTAACATCTAACATCTAACTTAACATCTAATCTAATCTAACATCTAACACCTAACCTAACCTAACCTGACCTAACCTAACCTAACCTAGCCTAACCTAACCTAACCTAACCTAACCTAACCTAACCTAACCTAACCTAACCTATCCTAACCTAACCTAACCTAACCTAACCTAACCTAACCTAACCTAACCTAACCTAACCAAACCTAACCTAACCTAACCTAACGTCTAATCTAGTCACATCGAACATCTAACTTCCCATCTAATATAATCTAACATCTAACATCTAACCTAACCTAACCTAACCTAACATAACCTAACCTAACCTAACCTAACCTCACCTCACCTAACCTAACCTAACCTAACCTAACATCTAATCTAATCTAACATCTAACATCAAACCTAACATCTAATCCTAACCTAACCTAACCTAACCTAACCTAACAACCTAACCTAACCTAACCTAACCTCTAATCTAGTCTAACATCGAACATCTAACTTCCCATCTAATATAATCTAACATCTAACCTAACCTAACCTAACCTAACCTAACCTAACCTAACCTAACGTAACCTAACCTAACCTAACCTAACCTAACCTAACCTAACCTAACCTAACCTAACCAAACCTAACCTAACCTAACCTAACCTAACCTAACGTCTAATCTAGTCTAACATCGAACATCTAACTTCCCATCTAATATAATCTAACATCTAACATCTAACCTAACCTAACCTAACCTAACCTAACATTACCTAACCTAACCTAACCTAACCTCACCTCACCTAACCTAACCTAACCTAACCTAACCTAACATCTAATCTAATCTAACATCTAACATCTAACCTAACATCTAATCCTAACCTAACCTAACCTAACCTAACCTAACCTAACCTAACCTAACCTCACCTCACCTCACCTCACCTAACCTAACCTAACTTAACCCAACCTAACCTAACCTAACCTAACCTAACATCTAATCTAATCTAACATCTAACATCTAATGTAACATCTAATCCTAAACTAACCTAACCTAACCTAACCTAACATCTAATCTAATCTAACATCTAACATCTAACTTAACATCTAATCTAATCTAGCATCTAACACCTAACCTAACCTAACCTAACCTAACCTAACCTAACCTTACCTAACCTAACAGCCTAACCTAACCTAACCTAACCTAACGTCTAATCTAGTCTAACATCTAACATCTAACCTAACCTAACCTAACCTAACCTAACCTAACCTTACATAACCTAACCTAACCTAACCTAACCTCACCTCACCTAACCTAACCTAACCTAACCTAACCCAACCTAACCTAACCTAACCTAACATCTAATCTAATCTAACATCTAACATCTAACGTAACATCTAATCCTAAACTAACCTTACCTAACCTAACCTAACATCTAATCTAATCTAACATCTAACATCTAACTTAACATCTAATCTAATCTAACATCTAACACCTAACCTAACCTAACCTAACCTAACCTAGCCTAACCTAACCTAACCTAACCTAACCTAACCTAACCTAACCTACCCTAACCTAACCTAACCTAACCTAACCTAACCTAACCAAACCAAACCTAACCTAACCTAACCTAACCTCACCTAACCTAACAACCTAACCTAACCTAACCTAACGTCTAATCTAGTCTAACATCGAACATCTAACTTCCCATCTAATATAATCTAACATCTAACATCTAACCTAACCTAACCTAACATAACCTAACCTAACCTAACCTAACCTAACCTCACCTCACCTCACCTAACCTAACCTAACCTAACATCTAATCTAATCTAACATCTAACATCTAACCTAACATATTATCCTAACCTAACCTAACCTAACCTAACCTAACATCTAATCTAATCTAACATCTAACTTAACATCTAATCTAATCTAACATCTAACACCTAACCTAACCTAACCTAACCTAACCTAACATAACCTAACCTAACCTAACCTAACCTAACCTAACCTAACCTAACAACCTAACCTAACCTAACCTAACCTAACCTAACCTAACAACCTAACCTAACCTAACCTAACCTAACGTCTAATCTAGTCTAACATCGAACATCTAACTTCCCATTTAATATAATCTAACATCTAACCTAACCTAACCTAACCTAACCTAACCTAACATAACCTAACCTAACCTAACCTAACCTCACCTCACCTAACCTAACCTAACCTAACCTAACCCAACCTAACCTAACCTAACCTAACCTAACATCTAATCTAATCTAACATCTAACATCTAACGTAACATCTAATCCTAAACTAACCTAACCTAACCTAACCTAACCTAACATCTAATCTAATCTAACATCTAACATCTAACTTAACATCTAATCTAATCTAACATCTAACACCTAACCTAACCTAACCTGACCTAACCTAACCTAACCTAGCCTAACCTAACCTAACCTAACCTAACCTAACCTAACCTAACCTAACCTAACCTATCCTAACCTAACCTAACCTAACCTAACCTAACCTAACCTAACCTAACCTAACCTAACCAAACCTAACCTAACCTAACCTAACGTCTAATCTAGTCTAACATCGAACATCTAACTTCCCATCTAATATAATCTAACATCTAACATCTAACCTAACCTAACCTAACCTAACATAACCTAACCTAACCTAACCTAACCTCACCTCACCTAACCTAACCTAACCTAACCTAACCTAACATCTAATCTAACCTAACATCTAACATCTAACGTAACATCTAATCCTAAACTAACCTAACCTAACATCTAATCTAATCTAACATCTAACATCTAACTTAACATCTAATCTAATCTAACATCTAACACCTAACCTAACCTAACCTAACCTTACCTAACCTAACCTAACCTAACCTAACCTAACCTAACCTAACCTAACCTAACTTAACATAACCTAACCTAACCTAACCTAACCTAACCTAACCTAACCTAACCTAAACTAACCTAAGCTAACCTAACCTAACCTAACATAACCTAACCTAACCTAACCTAACCTAACCTAACCTAACCTAACGTCTAATCTAGTCTAACATCGAACATATAACTTCGCATCTAATATAATCTAATATCTAACATCTAACCTAACCTAACCTAACCTAACCTAACATACCCTAACCTAACCTAACCTAACCTCACCTCACCTAACCTAACCTAACATCTAATCTAATCTAACATCTAACATCTAACCTAACATCTCATCCTAACCTAACCTAACCTAACAACCTAACCTAACCTAACCTAACCTAACGTCTAATCTAGTCTAACATCGAACATCTAACTTCCCATTTATTATAATCTAACATCTAACATCTAACCTAACCTAACCTAGCCTAACCTACCCTAACGTAACCTAACCTAACCTAACCAAACCTAACCTAACCTAACCTAACCTAACCTAACCTAACCTAACATCTAATCTAGTCTAACATCGAACATCTAACTTCCCATCTAATATAATCTAACATCTAACATCTAACCTAACCTAACCTAACCTAACCTAACCTAACCTAACATCTAATCTAATCTAACATCTAACATCTAACCTAACATCTAATCCTAACCTAACCTAACCTAACCTAACCTAACCTAACCTAACCTAACCTAACCTAACCTCACCTCACCTCACCTCACCTAACCTAACCTAACTTAACCCAACCTAACCTAACCTAACCTAACCTAACATCTAATCTAATCTAACATCTAACATCTAATGTAACATCTAATCCTAAACTAACCTAACCTAACCTAACCTAACATCTAATCTAATCTAACATCTAACACCTAACCTAACCTAACCTGACCTAACCTAACCTAAACTAGCCTAACCTAACCTAACCTAACCTAACCTAACCTAACCTAACCTATCCTAACCTAACCTAACCTAACCTAACCTAACCTCACCTCACCTAACCTAACCTAACCTAACCTAACCTAACATCTAATCTAATCTAACATCTAACATCAAACCTAACATCTAATCCTAACCTAACCTAACCTAACCTAACCTAACAACCTAACCTAACCTAACCTAACCTCTAATCTAGTCTAACATCGAACATCTAACTTCCCATCTAATATAATCTAACATCTAACCTAACCTAACCTAACCTAACCTAACATAACCTAACCTAACCTAACCTAACTTAACCCAACCTAACCTAACCTAACCTAACCTAACATCTAATCTAACCTAACATCTAACATCTAATCCTAAACTAACCTAACCTAACATCTAATCTAATCTAACATCTAACATCTAACTTAACATCTAATCTAATCTAACATCTAACACCTAACCTAACCTAACCTAACCTTACCTAACCTAACCTAACCTAGCCTAACCTAACCTAACCTAACCTAACCTAACCTAACTTAACATAACCTAACCTAACCTAACCTAACCTAACCTAACCTAAACTAACCTAAGCTAACCTAACCTAACCTAACATAACCTAACCTAACCTAACCTAACCTAACCTAACCTAACGTCTAATCTAGTCTAACATCGAACATCTAACTTCGCATCTAAGATAATCTAACATCTAACATCTAACCTAACCTAACCTAACCTAACCTAACCTAACATACCCTAACCTAACCTAACCTAACCTCACCTCACCTAACCTAACCTAACATCTAATCTAATCTAACATCTAACATCTAACCTAACATCTCATCCTAACCTAACCTAACCTAACCTAACAACCTAACCTAACCTAACCTAACGTCTAATCTAGTCTAACATCGAACATCTAACTTCCCATTTATTATAATCTAACATCTAACATCTAACCTAACCTAACCTAACCTAGCCTAACCTACCCTAACGTAACCTAACCTAACCTAACCTAACCTAACCTAACCTAACCTAATTTAACAACCTAACCTAACCTAACCTAACCTAACGTCTAATCTAGTCTAACATCGAACATCTAACTTCCCATTTATTATAATCTAACATCTAACATCTAACCTAACCTAACCTAACCTAACCTAACATAACCTAACCTCACCTCACCTAACCTAACCTAACCTAACCTAACCTAACCTAACCTCACCTCCCCTAACCTAACCTAACTTAACCCAACCTAACCTAACCTAACCTAACCTAACATCTAATCTAATCTAACATCTAACATCTAACGTAACATCTAATCCTAAACTAACCTAACCTAACCTAACATCTAATCTATTCTAATATCTAACATCTCACTTAACATCTAATCTAATCTAACATCTAACACCTAACCTAACCTAACCTAACCTAACCTAACCTAACCTAACCTAACCTCACCTCACCTAACCTAACCTAACCTAACTTAACCCAACCTAACCTAACCTAACCTAACCTAACATCTAATCTAATCTAACATCTAACATCTAACGTAACATCTAATCCTAAACTAACCTAACCTAACCTAACATCTAATCTAATCTAACATCTAACACCTAACCTAACCTAACCTAACCTAACCTAACCTAACCTAACCTAACCTAACCTAACCTAAACTAACCTAAGCTTACCTAACCTACCCTAACCTAACCTAACCTAACCTAACCTAAGCTAACGTCTAATCTAATCTAACATCGAACATCTAACTTCCCATTTAATATAATCTAACATCTAACCTAACCTAACCTAACCTAACCTAACCTAACCTCACCTCACCTAACCTAACCTAACCTAACATCTAATTTAATCTAACATCTAACATCTAGCCTAACATCTCATCCTAACCTAACCTAACCTAACCTAACAACCTAACCTAACCTAACCTAACCTAACCTAACCTAATATAACCTAACCTAACCTAACCTAACCTAACCTCACCTCACCTAACCTAACCTAACTTAACCTAACCTAACCTAACCTAACCTAACCTAACCTAACATAACCTAACCTAACCTAACCTAACCTAACCTAACCTAACCTAACAACCTAACCTAACCTAACCTAACCTAACCTAACCTAACAACCTAACCTAACCTAACCTAACCTAACGTCTAATCTAGTCTAACATCGAACATCTAACTTCCCATTTAATATAATCTAACATCTAACCTAACCTAACCTAACCTAACCTAACCTAACATAACCTAACCTAACCTAACCTAACCTCACCTCACCTAACCTAACCTAACCTAACCTAACCCAACCTAACCTAACCTAACCTAACCTAACATCTAATCTAATCTAACATCTAACATCTAACGTAACATCTAATCCTAAACTAACCTAACCTAACCTAACCTAACATCTAATCTAATCTAACATCTAACATCTAACTTAACATCTAATCTAATCTAACATCTAACACCTAACCTAACCTAACCTGACCTAACCTAACCTAACCTAGCCTAACCTAACCTAACCTAACCTAACCTAACCTAACCTAACCTAACCTAACCTATCCTAACCTAACCTAACCTAACCTAACCTAACCTAACCTAACCTAACCAAACCTAACCTAACCTAACCTAACGTCTAATCTAGTCTAACATCGAACATCTAACTTCCCATCTAATATAATCTAACATCTAACATCTAACCTAACCTAACCTAACCTAACATAACCTAACCTAACCTAACCTAACCTCACCTCACCTAACCTAACCTAACCTAACCTAACCTAACATCTAATCTAATCTAACATCTAACATCAAACCTAACATCTAATCCTAACCTAACCTAACCTAACCTAACCTAACAACCTAACCTAACCTAACCTCTAATCTAGTCTAACATCGAACATCTAACTTCCCATCTAATATAATCTAACATCTAACCTAACATAACCTAACCTAACCTAACATAACCTAACCTAACCTAACCTCACCTCACCTAACCTAACCTAACCTAACTTAACCCAACCTAACCTAACCTAACCTAACCTAACATCTAATCTAACCTAACATCTAACATCTAACGTAACATCTAATCCTAAACTAACCTAACCTAACATCTAATCTAATCTAACATCTAACATCTAACTTAACATCTAATCTAATCTAACATCTAACACCTAACCTAACCTAACCTAACCTTACCTAACCTAACCTAACCTAACCTAACCTAACCTAACCTAACGTCTAATCTAGTCTAACATCGAACATATAACTTCGCATCTAATATAATCTAATATCTAACATCTAACCTAACCTAACCTAACCTAACCTAACATACCCTAACCTAACCTAACCTAACCTCACCTCACCTAACCTAACCTAACATCTAATCTAATCTAACATCTAACATCTAACCTAACATCTCATCCTAACCTAACCTAACCTAACCTAACCTAACAACCTAACCTAACCTAACCTAACCTAACCTAACGTCTAATCTAGTCTAACATCGAACATCTAACTTCCCATTTATTATAATCTAACATCTAACATCTAACCTAACCTAACCTAGCCTAACCTACCCTAACGTAACCTAACCTAACCTAACCAAACCTAACCTAACCTAACCTAACCTAACCTAACCTAACCTAACGTCTAATCTAGTCTAACATCGAACATCTAACTTCCCATCTAATATAATCTAACATCTAACATCTAACCTAACCTAACCTAACCTAACCTAACCTAACCTAACATAACCTAACCTAACCTAACCTAACCTCACCTCACCTAACCTAACCTAACCTAACCTAACATCTAATCTAATCTAACATCTAACATCTAACCTAACATCTAATCCTAACCTAACCTAACCTAACCTAACCTAACCTAACCTAACCTAACCTCACCTCACCTCACCTCACCTCACCTAACCTAACTTAACCCAACCTAACCTAACCTAACCTAACCTAACATCTAATCTAATCTAACATCTAACATCTAATGTAACATCTAATCCTAAACTAACCTAACCTAACCTAACCTAACATCTAATCTAATCTAACATCTAACACCTAACCTAACCTAACCTGACCTAACCTAACCTAACCTAGCCTAACCTAACCTAACCTAACCTAACCTAACCTAACCTAACCTATCCTAACCTAACCTAACCTAACCTAACCTAACCTCACCTCACCTAACCTAACCTAACCTAACCTAACCTAACATCTAATCTAATCTAACATCTAACATCAAACCTAACATCTAATCCTAACCTAACCTAACCTAACCTAACCTAACAACCTAACCTAACCTAACCTAACCTCTAATCTAGTCTAACATCGAACATCTAACTTCCCATCTAATATAATCTAACATCTAACCTAACCTAACCTAACCTAACCTAACATAACCTAACCTAACCTAACCTCACCTCACCTAACCTAACCTAACCTAACTTAACCCAACCTAACCTAACCTAACCTAACCTAACATCTAATCTAACCTAACATCTAACATCTAATCCTAAACTAACCTAACCTAACATCTAATCTAATCTAACATCTAACATCTAACTTAACATCTAATCTAATCTAACATCTAACACCTAACCTAACCTAACCTAACCTTACCTAACCTAACCTAACCTAGCCTAACCTAACCTAACCTAACCTAACCTAACCTAACTTAACATAACCTAACCTAACCTAACCTAACCTAACCTAACCTAAACTAACCTAAGCTAACCTAACCTAACCTAACATAACCTAACCTAACCTAACCTAACCTAACCTAACCTAACCTAACGTCTAATCTAGTCTAACATCGAACATCTAACTTCGCATCTAATATAATCTAACATCTAACATCTAACCTAACCTAACCTAACCTAACCTAACCTAACATACCCTAACCTAACCTAACCTAACCTCACCTCACCTAACCTAACCTAACATCTAATCTAATCTAACATCTAACATCTAACCTAACATCTCATCCTAACCTAACCTAACCTAACCTAACCTAACCTAACAACCTAACCTAACCTAACCTAACGTCTAATCTAGTCTAACATCGAACATCTAACTTCCCATTTATTATAATCTAACATCTAACATCTAACCTAACCTAACCTAACCTAGCCTAACCTACCCTAACGTAACCTAACCTAACCTAACCTAACCTAACCTAACCTAACCTAATTTAACAACCTAACCTAACCTAACCTAACCTAACGTCTAATCTAGTCTAACATCGAACATCTAACTTCCCATTTATTATAATCTAACATCTAACATCTAACCTAACCTAACCTAACCTAACCTAACATAACCTAACCTCACCTCACCTAACCTAACCTAACCTAACCTAACCTAACCTAACCTCACCTCCCCTAACCTAACCTAACTTAACCCAACCTAACCTAACCTAACCTAACCTAACATCTAATCTAATCTAACATCTAACATCTAACGTAACATCTAATCCTAAACTAACCTAACCTAACCTAACATCTAATCTATTCTAATATCTAACATCTCACTTAACATCTAATCTAATCTAACATCTAACACCTAACCTAACCTAACCTAACCTAACCTAACCTAACCTAACCTAACCTAACCTCACCTCACCTAACCTAACCTAACCTAACTTAACCCAACCTAACCTAACCTAACCTAACCTAACATCTAATCTAATCTAACATCTAACATCTAACGTAACATCTAATCCTAAACTAACCTAACCTAACCTAACATCTAATCTAATCTAACATCTAACACCTAACTTAACCTAACCTAACCTAACCTAACCTAACCTAACCTAACCTAACCTAACCTAAACTAACCTAAGCTTACCTAACCTACCCTAACCTAACCTAACCTAACCTAACCTAAGCTAACGTCTAATCTAGTCTAACATCGAACATCTAACTTCCCATTTAATATAATCTAACATCTAACCTAACCTAACCTAACCTAACCTCACCTCACCTCACCTAACCTAACCTAACCTAACATCTAATCTAATCTAACATCTAACATCTAGCCTAACATCTCATCCTAACCTAACCTAACCTAACCTAACAACCTAACCTAACCTAACATAACCTAACGTCTAATCTAGTCTAACATCGAACATCGAACTTCCCATTTATTATAATCTAACATCTAACATCTAACCTAACCTAACCTAACCTAATATAACCTAACCTAACCTAACCTAACCTAATATAACCTAACCTAACCTAACCTAACCTAACCTCACCTCACCTAACCTAACCTAACTTAACCCAACCTAACCTAACCTAACCTAACATCTAATCTAATCTAACATCTAACGTAACATCTAATCCTAAACTAACCTAACCTAACCTAACCTAACCTAACATCTAATCTATTCTAACATCTAACATCTAACTTAACATCTAATCTAATCTAACATCTAACACCTAACCTAACCTAACCTAAGCTAACCTAACCTAACAACCTAACCTAACCTAACCTAACGTCTAATCTAGTCTAACATCGAACATCTAACTTCCCATTTATTATAATCTAACATCTAACATCTAACCTAACCTAACCTAACATAACCTAACCTAACCTAACCTAACCTAACCTAACCCCACCTCACCTAACCTAACCTAACCTAACTTAACCCAACCTAACCTAACCTAACCTAACCTAACATCTAATCTAATCTAACATCTAACATCTAACTTAACATCTAATCCTAAACTAACCTAACCTAACCTAACCTAACATCTAATCTATTCTAACATCTAACTTAACATCTAATCTAATCTAACATCTAACACCTAACCTAACCTAACCTAACCTAACCTTACCTAACCTAACCTAACCTAACCTAACCTAGCCTAAACTAACCTAACCTAACCTAACCTAACCTAACCTAACCTAACCTAACCTAACCTAACCTGACCTAACCTTACCTAACCTAACCTAACCTAACGTCTAATCTAGTCTAACATCGAACATCTAACTTCCCATCTAATATAATCTAACATCTAACCTAACCTAACCTAACCAAACCTAACATACCCTAACCTAACCTAACCTAACCTCACCTAACCTAACCTAACCTAACCTAACATCTAATCTAATCTAACATCTAAGATCTAACCTAACATCTCATCCTAACCTAACCTTACCTAACCTAACCTAACCTAACCTAACCTAACCTGACCTAACTTAACCTAACCTAACCTAACCTAACCTAACCTAACCTAACAACCTAACCTAACCTAACCTAACGTCTAATCTAGTCTAACATCGAACATCTAACTTCCCATTTAATATAATCTAACATCTAACATCTAACTTAACCTAACCTAACCTAACATAACCTAACCTAACCTAACCTAACCTCACCTAACCTAACCTAACTTAACCCAACCTAACCTAACCTAACCTAACCTAACCTAACCTAACCTAACGTCTAATCTAGTCTAACATCGAACATCTAACTTCCCATTTATTATAATCTAACATCTAACATCTAACCTAACCTAACCTAACCTAGCCTAACCTACCCTAACGTAACGTAACCTAACCT
Source organism: Dermacentor andersoni (assembly GCF_023375885.2). Taxonomy (NCBI): domain Eukaryota; kingdom Metazoa; phylum Arthropoda; class Arachnida; order Ixodida; family Ixodidae; genus Dermacentor; species Dermacentor andersoni. The sequence goes on from NW_027314764.1 coordinate 181,952, forward strand.
AACCTAACCTAACCTAACCTAACGTCTAATCTAGTCTAACATCGAACATCTAACTTCCCATTTAATATAATCTAACATCTAACATCTAACCTAACCTAACCTAACCTAACCTAACCTAACATAACCCAATCTAACCTAACCTAACCTCACCTCACCTAACCTAACCTAACCTAACCTAACCTAACCTAACCTCACCTCCCCTAACCTAACCTAACTTAACCCAACCTAACCTAACCTAACCTAACCTAACATCTAATCTAATCTAACATCTAACATCTAACGTAACATCTAATCCTAACCTAACCTAACCTAACCTAACATCTAATCTAATCTAACATCTAACATCTAACTTAACATCTAATCTAATCTAACATCTAACACCTAACCTAACCTAACCTAACCTAACCTAACCTAACCTAACTTAACCTAACCTAACCTAACCTAACCTAACCTAACCTAACCTAACCTAACCTAACCTAACCTAACCTAACCTAAACTAACCTAAGCTTACCTAACCTACCCTAACCTAACCTAACCTAACCTAACCTAAGCTAACGTCTAATCTAGTCTAACATCGAACATCTAACTTCCCATTTAATATAATCTAACATCTAACCTAACCTAACCTAACCTAACCTAACCTCACCTCACCTCACCTAACCTAACCTAACCTAACATCTAATCTAATCTAACATCTAACATCTAGCCTAACATCTCATCCTAACCTAACCTAACCTAACCTAACAACCTAACCTAACCTAACCTAACCTAACGTCTAATCTAGTCTAACATCGAACATCGAACTTCCCATTTATTATAATCTAACATCTAACATCTAACCTAACCTAACCTAACCTAACCTAATATAACCTAACCTAACCTAACCTAACCTAACCTCACCTCACCTAACCTAACCTAACTTAACCCAACCTAACCTAACCTAACCTAACATCTAATCTAATCTAACATCTAACGTAACATCTAATCCTAAACTAACCTAACCTAACCTAACCTAACCTAACATCTAATCTATTCTAACATCTAACATCTAACTTAACATCTAATCTAATCTAACATCTAACACCTAACCTAACCTAACCTAAGCTAACCTAACCTAACCTAACCTAACGTCTAATCTAGTCTAACATCGAACATCTAACTTCCCATTTATTATAATCTAACATCTAACATCTAACCTAACCTAACCTAACCTAACATAACCTAACCTAACCTAACCTAACCTAACCCCACCTCACCTAACCTAACCTAACCTAACTTAACCCAACCTAACCTAACATCTAATCTAATCTAACATCTAACATCTAACTTAACATCTAATCCTAAACTAACCTAACCTAACCTAACCTAACATCTAATCTATTCTAACATCTAACTTAACATCTAATCTAATCTAACACCTAACCTAACCTAACCTAACCTAACCTTACCTAACCTAACCTAACCTAACCTAACCTAGCCTAAACTAACCTAACCTAACCTAACCTAACCTAACCTAACCTAACCTAACCTAACCTGACCTAACCTTACCTAACCTAACCTAACCTAACGTCTAATCTAGTCTAACATCGAACATCTAACTTCCCATCTAATATAATCTAACATCTAACCTAACCTAACCTAACCAAACCTAACATACCCTAACCTAACCTAACCTAACCTCACCTCACCTAACCTAACCTAACCTAACCTAACATCTAATCTAATCTAACATCTAAGATCTAACCTAACATCTCATCCTAACCTAACCTTACCTAACCTAACCTAACCTAACCTAACCTAACCTAACCTGACCTAACTTAACCTAACCTAACCTAACCTAACCTAACCTAACCTAACAACCTAACCTAACCTAACCTAACGTCTAATCTAGTCTAACATCGAACATCTAACTTCCCATTTAATATAATCTAACATCTAACATCTAACTTAACCTAACCTAACCTAACATAACCTAACCTAACCTAACCTAACCTCACCTAACCTAACCTAACTTAACCCAACCTAACCTAACCTAACCTAACCTAACCTAACCTAACCTAACGTCTAATCTAGTCTAACATCGAACATCTAACTTCCCATTTATTATAATCTAACATCTAACATCTAACCTAACCTAACCTAACCTAGCCTAACCTACCCTAACGTAACGTAACCTAACCTAACCTAACCTAACCTAACCTAACCTAACCTAACCTAACGTCTAATCTAGTCTAACATCGAACATCTAACTTCCCATTTAATATAATCTAACATCTAACATCTAACCTAACCTAACCTAACCTAACCTAACCTAACATAACCCAATCTAACCTAACCTAACCTCACCTCACCTAACCTAACCTAACCTAACCTAACCTAACCTAACCTCACCTCCCCTAACCTAACCTAACTTAACCCAACCTAACCTAACCTAACCTAACCTAACATCTAATCTAATCTAACATCTAACATCTAACGTAACATCTAATCCTAACCTAACCTAACCTAACCTAACATCTAATCTAATCTAACATCTAACATCTAACTTAACATCTAATCTAATCTAACATCTAACACCTAACCTAACCTAACCTAACCTAACCTAACCTAACCTAACCTAACCTAAACTAACCTAAACTAACCTAAGCTTACCTAACCTACCCTAACCTAACCTAACCTAACAACCTAACCTAACCTAACCTAACGTCTAATCTAGTCTAACATCGAACATCTAACTTCCCATTTATTATAATCTAACATCTAACCTAACCTAACCTAACCTAACCTAACCTCACCTCACCTCACCTAACCTAACCTAACCTAACATCTAATCTAATCTAACATCTAACATCTAGCCTAACATCTCATCCTAACCTAACCTAACCTAACCTAAGAACCTAACCTAACCTAACCTAACCTAACGTCTAATCTGGTCTAACATCGAACATCGAACTTCCCATTTATTATAATCTAACATCTAACATCTAACCTAACCTAACCTAACCTAATATAACCTAACCTAACCTAACCTCACCTAACCTAACCTAACCTAACTTAAGACTTCTAATCTATTCTAACATCTAACTTAACATCTAATCTAACCTAACATCTAACACCTAACCTAACCTAACCTAACCTAACCTAACCTAACCTAACCTAACCTAACCTAGCCTAAACTAACCTAACCTAACCTAACCTAACCTAACCTAACCTAACCTAACCTAACCTGACCTAACCTTACCTAACCTAACCTAACCTAACGTCTAATCTAGTCTAACATCGAACATCTAACTTCCCATCTAATATAATCTAACATCTAACATCTAACCTAACCTAACCTAACCAAACCTAACATACCCTAACCTAACCTAACCTAACCTAACATCTAATCTAATCTAACATCTAAGATCTAACCTAACATCTCATCCTAACCTAACCTTACCTAACCTAACCCAACCTAACCTAACCTAACCTAACCTGACCTAACTTAACCTAACCTAACCTAACCTAACCTAACCTAACAACCTAACCTAACCTAACCTAACGTCTAATCTAGTCTAACATCGAACATCTAACTTCCCATTTATTATAATCTAACATCTAACATCTAACCTAACCTAACCTAACCTAACCTAACCTAACCTAACCTAACCTAACCTAACCTAACCTAACCTAACATCTAATCTAATCTAACATCTAACGTAACATCTAATCCTAAACTAACCTAACCTAACCTAACCTAACCTAAACTAATCTATTCTAACATCTAACATCTAACTTAACATCTAATCTAATCTAACATCTAACACCTAACCTAACCTAACCTAAGCTAACCTAACCTAACCTAACCTAACGTCTAATCTAGTCTAACATCGAACATCTAACTTCCCATTTATTATAATCTAACATCTAACATCTAACCTAACCTAACCTAACCTAACATAACCTAACCTAACCTAACCTAACCTAACCCCACCTCACCTAACCTAACCTAACCTAACTTAACCCAACCTAACCTAACCTAACCTAACCTAACATCTAATCTAATCTAACATCTAACTTAACATCTAATCCTAAACTAACCTAACCTAACCTAACCTAACATCTAATCTATTCTAACATCTAACTTAACATCTAATCTAATCTAACACCTTACCTAACCTAACCTAACCTAACCTTACCTAACCTAACCTAACCTAACCTAGCCTAAACTAACCTAACCTAACCTAACCTAACCTAACCTAACCTAACCTAACCTGACCTAACCTTACCTAACCTAACCTAACCTAACGTCTAATCTAGTCTAACATCGAACATCTAACTTCCCATCTAATATAATCTAACATCTAACCTAACCTAACCTAACCAAACCTAACATACCCTAACCTAACCTAACCTAACCTCACCTCACCTAACCTAACCTAACCTAACCTAACATCTAATCTAATCTAACATCTAAGATCTAACCTAACATCTCATCCTAACCTAACCTTACCTAACCTAACCTAACGTAACCTAACCTAACCTGACCTAACTTAACCTAACCTAATCTAACCTAACCTAACCTAACCTAACAACCTAACCTAACCTAACCTAACGTCTAATCTAGTCTAACATCGAACATCTAACTTCCCATTTAATATAATCTAACATCTAACATCTAACTTAACCTAACCTAACCTAACATAACCGAACCTAACCTAACCTAACCTCACCTAACCTAACCTAACTTAACCCAACCTAACCTAACCTAACCTAACCTAACCTAACGTCTAATCTAGTCTAACATCGAACATCTAACTTCCCATTTAATATAATCTAACATCTAACATCTAACCTAACCTAACCTAACCTAGCCTAACCTACCCTAACGTAACGTAACCTAACCTAACCTAACCTAACCTAACCTAACCTAACCTAACCTAACGTCTAATCTAGTCTAACATCGAACATCTGACTTCCCATTTAATATAATCTAACATCTAACATCTAACCTAACCTAACCTAACCTAACATAACCCAATCTAACCTAACCTAACCTCACCTCACCTAACCTAACCTAACCTAACCTAACCTAACCTAACCTCACCTCCCCTAACCTAACCTAACTTAACCCAACCTAACCTAACCTAACCTAACCTAACATCTAATCTAATCTAACATCTAACATCTAACGTAACATCTAATCCTAACCTAACCTAACCTAACCTAACATCTAATCTAATCTAACATCTAACATCTAACTTAACATCTAATCTAATCTAACATCTAACACCTAACCTAACCTAACCTAACCTAACCTAACCTAACCTAAACTAACCTAAACTAACCTAAGCTTACCTAACCTACCCTAACCTAACCTAACCTAACAACCTAACCTAACCTAACCTAACGTCTAATCTAGTCTAACATCGAACATCTAACTTCCCATTTATTATAATCTAACATCTAACCTAACCTAACCTAACCTAACCTAACCTCACCTCACCTCACCTAACCTAACCTAACCTAACATCTAATCTAATCTAACATCTAACATCTAGCCTAACATCTCATCCTAACCTAACCTAACCTAACCTAAGAACCTAACCTAACCTAACCTAACCTAACGTCTAATTTGGTCTAACATCGAACATCGACCTTCCCATTTATTATAATCTAACATCTAACATCTAACCTAACCTAACCTAACCTAACCTAACCTAATATAACCTAACCTAACCTAACCTCACCTAACCTAACCTAACCTAACTTAACCCTTCTAATCTATTCTAACATCTAACTTAACATCTAATCTAACCTAACATCTAACACCTAACCTAACCTAACCTAACCTAACCTAACCTAACCTAACCTAGCCTAAACTAACCTAACCTAACCTAACCTAACCTAACCTAACCTAACCTAACCTAACCTGACCTAACCTTACCTAACCTAACCTAACCTAACGTCTAATCTAGTCTAACATCGAACATCTAACTTCCCATCTAATATAATCTAACATCTAACATCTAACCTAACCTAACCTAACCAAACCTAACATACCCTAACCTAACCTAACCTAACCTCACCTCACCTAACCTAACCTAACCTAACCTAACATCTAATCTAATCTAACATCTAAGATCTAACCTAACATCTCATCCTAACCTAACCTTACCTAACCTAACCCAACCTAACCTAACCTAACCTAACCTGACCTAACTTAACCTAACCTAACCTAACCTAACCTAACAACCTAACCTAACCTAACCTAACGTCTAATCTAGTCTAACATCGAACATCTAACTTCCCATTTAATATAATCTAACATCTAACATCTAACTTAACCTAACCTAACCTAACCTAACCTAACATAACCTAACCTAACCTTACCTAACCTCACCTAACCTAACCTAACTTAACCCAACCTAACCTAACCTAACCTAACCTAACCTAACGTCTAATCTAGTCTAACATCGAACATCTAACTTCCCATTTATTATAATCTAACATCTAACATCTAACCTAACCTAACCTAACCTAGCCTAAACTACCCCAACGTAACGTAACCTAACCTAACCTAACCTAACCTAACCTAACCTAACAACCTAACCTAACCTAACCTAACCTAACGTCTAATCTAGTCTAACATCGAACATCTAACTTCCCATTTAATATAATCTAACATCTAACATCTAACCTAACCTAACCTAACCTAACCTAACATAACCCAATCTAACCTAACCTAACCTCACCTCACCTAACCTAACCTAACCTAACCTAACCTAACCTAACCTAACCTCACCTCCCCTAACCTAACCTAACTTAACCCAACCTAACCTAACCTAACATAACCTAACATCTAATCTAATCTAACATCTAACGTAACATCTAATCCTAAACTAACCTAACCTAACCTAACATCTAATCTATTCTAATATCTAACATCTAACTTAACATCTAATCTAATCTAACATCTAACACCTAACCTAACCTAACCCAACCTAACCTAACCTAACCTTACCTAACCTAACCTAACCAAGCCTAACCTAACCTAACCTAACCTAACCTAACCTAACCTAACCTAACCTAACCTAACCTAACAACCTAACCTAACCTAACCTAACCTAACGTGTAATCTAGTCTAACATCGAACATCTAACTTCCTATTTAATATAATCTAACATCTAACATCTAACCTAACCTAACCTAACCTAACATAACCTAACCTAACCTAACCTAACCTAACCTCACCTCACCTAACCTAACCTAACCTAACTTAACCCAACCTAACCTAACCTAACCCAACCTAACATCTAATGTAATCTAACATCTAACATCTAACGTAACATCTAATCCTAAACTAACCTATCCTAACCTAACATCTAATCTAATCTAACATCTAACATCTAACTTAACATCTAATCTAATCTAACATCTAACACCTAACCTAACCTAACCTAACCTAACCTAACCTAACCTAACCTAACCTAAACTAACCTAAGCTTACCTAACCTACCCTAACCTAACCTAACCTAACCTAACCTAACCTAACAACCTAACCTAACCTAACCTAACGTCTAATCTAGTCTAACATCGAACATCTAACTTCCCATTTAATATAATCTAACATCTAACCTAACCTAACCTAACCTAACCTAACCTCACCTCACCTCACCTAACCTAACCTAACCTAACATCTAATCTAATCTAACATCTAACATCTAGCCTAACATCTAATCCTAACCTAACCTAACCTAACCTAACATCTAATCTAATCTAACATCTAACATCTAACTTAACATCTAATCTAATCTAACATCTAACACCTAACCTAACCTAACCTAACCTAACCTAACCTAACTTAACCTAACCTAACCTAACCTAACCTAACCTAACCTAACCTAACCTAACCTAAACTAACCTAAGCTTACCTAACCTACCCTAACCTAACCTAACCTAACCTAACCTAACCTAAGCTAACGTCTAATCTAGTCTAACATCGAACATCTAACTTCCCATTTAATATAATCTAACATCTAACCTAACCTAACCTAACCTAACCTAACCTCACCTCACCTCACCTAACCTAACCTAACCTAACATATAATCTAATCTAACATCTAACATCTAGCCTAACATCTCATCCTAACCTAACCTAACCTAACCTAACAACCTAACCTAACCTAACCTAACGTCTAATCTAGTCTAACATCGAACATCGAACTTCCCATTTATTATAATCTAACATCTAACATCTAACCTAACCTAACCTAACCTAACCTAACCTAATATAACCTAACCTAACCTAACCTAACCTAACCTCACCTCACCTAACCTAACCTAACTTAACCCAACCTAACCTAACCTAACCTAACCTAACATCTAATCTAATCTAACATCTAACGTAACATCTAATCCTAACCTAACCTAACCTAACCTAACATCTAATCTAATCTAACATCTAACATCTAACTTAACATCTAATCTAATCTAACATCTAACACCTAACCTAACCTAACCTAACCTAACCTAACCTAACTTAACCTAACCTAACCTAACCTAACCTAACCTAACCTAACCTAACCTAACCTAAACTAACCTAAGCTTACCTAACCTACCCTAACCTAACCTAACCTAACCTAACCTAACCTAAGCTAACGTCTAATCTAGTCTAACATCGAACATCTAACTTCCCATTTAATATAATCTAACATCTAACCTAACCTAACCTAACCTAACCTCACCTCACCTCACCTAACCTAACCTAACCTAACATCTAATCTAATCTAACATCTAACATCTAGCCTAACATCTCATCCTAACCTAACCTAACCTAACCTAACAACCTAACCTAACCTAACCTAACCTAACGTCTAATCTAGTCTAACATCGAACATCGAACTTCCCATTTATTATAATCTAACATCTAACATCTAACCTAACCTAACCTAACCTAACCTAACCTAATATAACCTAACCTAACCTAACCTAACCTCACCTCACCTAACCTAAGCTAACTTAACCCAACCTAACCTAACCTAACCTAACATCTAATCTAATCTAACATCTAACGTAACATCTAATCCTAAACTAACCTAACCTAACCTAACCTAACCTAACATCTAATCTATTCTAACATCTAACATCTAACTTAACATCTAATCTAATCTAACATCTAACACCTAACCTAACCTAACCTAAGCTAACCTAACCTAACAACCTAACCTAACCTAACCTAACCTAACGTCTAATCTAGTCTAACATCGAACATCTAACTTCCCATTTATTATAATCTAACATCTAACATCTAACCTAACCTAACCTAACCTAACATAACCTAACCTAACCTAACCTAACCTAACCTAACCCCACCTCACCTAACCTAACCTAACCTAACTTAACCCAACCTAACCTAACCTAACCTAACATCTAATCTAATCTAACATCTAACATCTAACTTAACATCTAATCCTAAACTAACCTAACCTAACCTAACCTAACATCTAATCTATTCTAACATCTAACTTAACATCTAATCTAATCTAACATCTAACACCTAACCTAACCTAACCTAACCTTACCTAACCTAACCTAACCTAACCTAACCTAGCCTAAACTAACCTAACCTAACCTAACCTAACCTAACCTAACCTAACCTAACCTAACCTAACCTAACCTGACCTAACCTTACCTAACCTAACCTAACCTAACGTCTAATCTAGTCTAACATCGAACATCTAACTTCCCATCTAATATAATCTAACATCTAACCTAACCTAACCTAACCAAACCTAACATACCCTAACCTAACCTAACCTAACCTCACCTCACCTAACCTAACCTAACCTAACCTAACATCTAATCTAATCTAACATCTAAGATCTAACCTAACATCTCATCCTAACCTAACCTTACCTAACGTAACCTAACCTAACCTAACCTAACCTGACCTAACTTAACCTAACCTAACCTAACCTAACCTAACCTAACAACCTAACCTAACCTAACCTAACGTCTAATCTAGTCTAACATCGAACATCTAACTTCCCATTTAATATAATCTAACATCTAACTTAACCTAACCTAACCTAACATAACCTAACCTAACCTAACCTAACCTCACCTAACCTAACCTAACTTAACCCAACCTAACCTAACCTAACCTAACCTAACCTAACGTCTAATCTAGTCTAACATCGAACATCTAACTTCCCATTTATTATAATCTAACATCTAACATCTAACCTAACCTAACCTAACCTAGCCTAACCTACCCTAACGTAACGTAACCTAACCTAACCTAACCTAACCTAACCTAACGTCTAATCTAGTCTAACATCGAACATCTAACTTCCCATTTAATATAATCTAACATCTAACATCTAACCTAACCTAACCTAACCTAACCTAACATAACCCAATCTAACCTAACCTAACCTAACCTAACCTAACCTAACCTCACCTCCCCTAACCTAACCTAACTTAACCCAACCTAACCTAACCTAACCTAACGTCTAATCTAGTCTAACATCGAACATCTAACTTCCCATTTAATATAATCTAACATCTAACATCTAACTTAACCTAACCTAACCTAACATAACCTAACCTAACCTAACCTAACCTCACCTAACCTAACCTAACTTAACCCAACCTAACCTAACCTAACCTAACCTAACCTAACCTAACCTAACGTCTAATCTAGTCTAACATCGAACATCTAACTTCCCATTTATTATAATCTAACATCTAACATCTAACCTAACCTAACCTAACCTAGCCTAACCTACCCTAACGTAACGTAACCTAACCTAACCTAACCTAACCTAACCTAACCTAACCTAACCTAACGTCTAATCTAGTCTAACATCGAACATCTAACTTCCCATTTAATATAATCTAACATCTAACATCTAACCTAACCTAACCTAACCTAACCTAACCTAACATAACCCAATCTAACCTAACCTAACCTCACCTCACCTAACCTAACCTAACCTAACCTAACCTAACCTAACCTCACCTCCCCTAACCTAACCTAACTTAACCCAACCTAACCTAACCTAACCTAACCTAACATCTAATCTAATCTAACATCTAACATCTAACGTAACATCTAATCCTAACCTAACCTAACCTAACCTAACATCTAATCTAATCTAACATCTAACATCTAACTTAACATCTAATCTAATCTAACATCTAACACCTAACCTAACCTAACCTAACCTAACCTAACCTAACCTAACCTAAACTAACCTAAACTAACCTAAGCTTACCTAACCTACCCTAACCTAACCTAACCTAACAACCTAACCTAACCTAACCTAACGTCTAATCTAGTCTAACATCGAACATCTAACTTCCCATTTATTATAATCTAACATCTAACCTAACCTAACCTAACCTAACCTAACCTCACCTCACCTCACCTAACCTAACCTAACCTAACATCTAATCTAATCTAACATCTAACATCTAGCCTAACATCTCATCCTAACCTAACCTAACCTAACCTAAGAACCTAACCTAACCTAACCTAACCTAACGTCTAATCTGGTCTAACATCGAACATCGAACTTCCCATTTATTATAATCTAACATCTAACATCTAACCTAACCTAACCTAACCTAATATAACCTAACCTAACCTAACCTCACCTAACCTAACCTAACCTAACTTAAGCCTTCTAATCTATTCTAACATCTAACTTAACATCTAATCTAACCTAACATCTAACACCTAACCTAACCTAACCTAACCTAACCTAACCTAACCTAACCTAACCTAACCTAGCCTAAACTAACCTAACCTTACCTAACCTAACCTAACCTAACGTCTAATCTAGTCTAACATCGAACATCTAACTTCCCATCTAATATAATCTAACATCTAACATCTAACCTAACCTAACCTAACCAAACCTAACATACCCTAACCTAACCTAACCTAACCTAACATCTAATCTAATCTAACATCTAAGATCTAACCTAACATCTCATCCTAACCTAACCTTACCTAACCTAACCCAACCTAACCTAACCTAACCTAACCTGACCTAACTTAACCTAACCTAACCTAACCTAACCTAACCTAACAACCTAACCTAACCTAACCTAACGTCTAATCTAGTCTAACATCGAACATCTAACTTCCCATTTATTATAATCTAACATCTAACATCTAACCTAACCTAACCTAACCTAACCTAACCTAACCTAACCTAACCTAACCTAACCTAACCTAACATCTAATCTAATCTAACATCTAACGTAACATCTAATCCTAAACTAACCTAACCTAACCTAACCTAACCTAAACTAATCTATTCTAACATCTAACATCTAACTTAACATCTAATCTAATCTAACATCTAACACCTAACCTAACCTAACCTAAGCTAACCTAACCTAACCTAACCTAACGTCTAATCTAGTCTAACATCGAACATCTAACTTCCCATTTATTATAATCTAACATCTAACATCTAACCTAACCTAACCTAACCTAACATAACCTAACCTAACCTAACCTAACCTAACCCCACCTCACCTAACCTAACCTAACCTAACTTAACCCAACCTAACCTAACCTAACCTAACCTAACATCTAATCTAATCTAACATCTAACTTAACATCTAATCCTAAACTAACCTAACCTAACCTAACCTAACATCTAATCTATTCTAACATCTAACTTAACATCTAATCTAATCTAACACCTTACCTAACCTAACCTAACCTAACCTTACCTAACCTAACCTAACCTAACCTAGCCTAAACTAACCTAACCTAACCTAACCTAACCTAACCTAACCTAACCTAACCTGACCTAACCTTACCTAACCTAACCTAACCTAACGTCTAATCTAGTCTAACATCGAACATCTAACTTCCCATCTAATATAATCTAACATCTAACCTAACCTAACCTAACCAAACCTAACATACCCTAACCTAACCTAACCTAACCTCACCTCACCTAACCTAACCTAACCTAACCTAACATCTAATCTAATCTAACATCTAAGATCTAACCTAACATCTCATCCTAACCTAACCTTACCTAACCTAACGTAACCTAACCTAACCTGACCTAACTTAACCTAACCTAACCTAACCTAACCTAACCTAACCTAACAACCTAACCTAACCTAACCTAACGTCTAATCTAGTCTAACATCGAACATCTAACTTCCCATTTAATATAATCTAACATCTAACATCTAACTTAACCTAACCTAACCTAACATAACCGAACCTAACCTAACCTAACCTCACCTAACCTAACCTAACTTAACCCAACCTAACCTAACCTAACCTAACCTAACCTAACGTCTAATCTAGTCTAACATCGAACATCTAACTTCCCATTTAATATAATCTAACATCTAACATCTAACCTAACCTAACCTAACCTAGCCTAACCTACCCTAACGTAACGTAACCTAACCTAACCTAACCTAACCTAACCTAACCTAACCTAACCTAACGTCTAATCTAGTCTAACATCGAACATCTAACTTCCCATTTAATATAATCTAACATCTAACATCTAACCTAACCTAACCTAACCTAACATAACCCAATCTAACCTAACCTAACCTCACCTCACCTAACCTAACCTAACCTAACCTAACCTAACCTAACCTCACCTCCCCTAACCTAACCTAACTTAACCCAACCTAACCTAACCTAACCTAACCTAACATCTAATCTAATCTAACATCTAACATCTAACGTAACATCTAATCCTAACCTAACCTAACCTAACCTAACATCTAATCTAATCTAACATCTAACATCTAACTTAACATCTAATCTAATCTAACATCTAACACCTAACCTAACCTAACCTAACCTAACCTAACCTAACCTAAACTAACCTAAACTAACCTAAGCTTACCTAACCTACCCTAACCTAACCTAACCTAACAACCTAACCTAACCTAACCTAACGTCTAATCTAGTCTAACATCGAACATCTAACTTCCCATTTATTATAATCTAACATCTAACCTAACCTAACCTAACCTAACCTAACCTCACCTCACCTCACCTAACCTAACCTAACCTAACATCTAATCTAATCTAACATCTAACATCTAGCCTAACATCTCATCCTAACCTAACCTAACCTAACCTAAGAACCTAACCTAACCTAACCTAACCTAACGTCTAATTTGGTCTAACATCGAACATCGACCTTCCCATTTATTATAATCTAACATCTAACATCTAACCTAACCTAACCTAACCTAACCTAACCTAATATAACCTAACCTAACCTAACCTCACCTAACCTAACCTAACCTAACTTAACCCTTCTAATCTATTCTAACATCTAACTTAACATCTAATCTAACCTAACATCTAACACCTAACCTAACCTAACCTAACCTAACCTAACCTAACCTAACCTAGCCTAAACTAACCTAACCTAACCTAACCTAACCTAACCTAACCTAACCTAACCTGACCTAACCTTACCTAACCTAACCTAACCTAACGTCTAATCTAGTCTAACATCGAACATCTAACTTCCCATCTAATATAATCTAACATCTAACATCTAACCTAACCTAACCTAACCAAACCTAACATACCCTAACCTAACCTAACCTAACCTCACCTCACCTAACCTAACCTAACCTAACCTAACATCTAATCTAATCTAACATCTAAGATCTAACCTAACATCTCATCCTAACCTAACCTTACCTAACCTAACCCAACCTAACCTAACCTAACCTAACCTGACCTAACTTAACCTAACCTAACCTAACCTAACCTAACCTAACCTAACCTAACAACCTAACCTAACCTAACCTAACGTCTAATCTAGTCTAACATCGAACATCTAACTTCCCATTTAATATAATCTAACATCTAACATCTAACTTAACCTAACCTAACCTAACCTAACCTAACATAACCTAACCTAACCTTACCTAACCTCACCTAACCTAACCTAACTTAACCCAACCTAACCTAACCTAACCTAACCTAACCTAACGTCTAATCTAGTCTAACATCGAACATCTAACTTCCCATTTATTATAATCTAACATCTAACATCTAACCTAACCTAACCTAACCTAGCCTAAACTACCCCAACGTAACGTAACCTAACCTAACCTAACCTAACCTAACCTAACCTAACAACCTAACCTAACCTAACCTAACCTAACGTCTAATCTAGTCTAACATCGAACATCTAACTTCCCATTTAATATAATCTAACATCTAACATCTAACCTAACCTAACCTAACCTAACCTAACATAACCCAATCTAACCTAACCTAACCTCACCTCACCTAACCTAACCTAACCTAACCTAACCTAACCTAACCTAACCTCACCTCCCCTAACCTAACCTAACTTAACCCAACCTAACCTAACCTAACATAACCTAACATCTAATCTAATCTAACATCTAACGTAACATCTAATCCTAAACTAACCTAACCTAACCTAACATCTAATCTATTCTAATATCTAACATCTAACTTAACATCTAATCTAATCTAACATCTAACACCTAACCTAACCTAACCCAACCTAACCTAACCTAACCTTACCTAACCTAACCTAACCAAGCCTAACCTAACCTAACCTAACCTAACCTAACCTAACCTAACCTAACCTAACCTAACCTAACAACCTAACCTAACCTAACCTAACCTAACCTAACGTGTAATCTAGTCTAACATCGAACATCTAACTTCCTATTTAATATAATCTAACATCTAACATCTAACCTAACCTAACCTAACCTAACATAACCTAACCTAACCTAACCTAACCTAACCTCACCTCACCTAACCTAACCTAACCTAACTTAACCCAACCTAACCTAACCTAACCCAACCTAACATCTAATGTAATCTAACATCTAACATCTAACGTAACATCTAATCCTAAACTAACCTAACCTAACCTAACATCTAATCTAATCTAACATCTAACATCTAACTTAACATCTAATCTAATCTAACATCTAACACCTAACCTAACCTAACCTAACCTAACCTAACCTAACCTAACCTAACCTAAACTAACCTAAGCTTACCTAACCTACCCTAACCTAACCTAACCTAACCTAACCTAACCTAACAACCTAACCTAACCTAACCTAACGTCTAATCTAGTCTAACATCGAACATCTAACTTCCCATTTAATATAATCTAACATCTAACCTAACCTAACCTAACCTAACCTAACCTCACCTCACCTCACCTAACCTAACCTAACCTAACATCTAATCTAATCTAACATCTAACATCTAGCCTAACATCTAATCCTAACCTAACCTAACCTAACCTAACATCTAATCTAATCTAACATCTAACATCTAACTTAACATCTAATCTAATCTAACATCTAACACCTAACCTAACCTAACCTAACCTAACCTAACCTAACTTAACCTAACCTAACCTAACCTAACCTAACCTAACCTAACCTAACCTAACCTAAACTAACCTAAGCTTACCTAACCTACCCTAACCTAACCTAACCTAACCTAACCTAACCTAAGCTAACGTCTAATCTAGTCTAACATCGAACATCTAACTTCCCATTTAATATAATCTAACATCTAACCTAACCTAACCTAACCTAACCTAACCTCACCTCACCTCACCTAACCTAACCTAACCTAACATATAATCTAATCTAACATCTAACATCTAGCCTAACATCTCATCCTAACCTAACCTAACCTAACCTAACAACCTAACCTAACCTAACCTAACGTCTAATCTAGTCTAACATCGAACATCGAACTTCCCATTTATTATAATCTAACATCTAACATCTAACCTAACCTAACCTAACCTAACCTAACCTAATATAACCTAACCTAACCTAACCTAACCTAACCTCACCTCACCTAACCTAACCTAACTTAACCCAACCTAACCTAACCTAACCTAACCTAACATCTAATCTAATCTAACATCTAACGTAACATCTAATCCTAACCTAACCTAACCTAACCTAACATCTAATCTAATCTAACATCTAACATCTAACTTAACATCTAATCTAATCTAACATCTAACACCTAACCTAACCTAACCTAACCTAACCTAACCTAACTTAACCTAACCTAACCTAACCTAACCTAACCTAACCTAACCTAACCTAACCTAAACTAACCTAAGCTTACCTAACCTACCCTAACCTAACCTAACCTAACCTAACCTAACCTAAGCTAACGTCTAATCTAGTCTAACATCGAACATCTAACTTCCCATTTAATATAATCTAACATCTAACCTAACCTAACCTAACCTCACCTCACCTCACCTAACCTAACCTAACCTAACATCTAATCTAATCTAACATCTAACATCTAGCCTAACATCTCATCCTAACCTAACCTAACCTAACCTAACAACCTAACCTAACCTAACCTAACCTAACGTCTAATCTAGTCTAACATCGAACATCGAACTTCCCATTTATTATAATCTAACATCTAACATCTAACCTAACCTAACCTAACCTAACCTAACCTAATATAACCTAACCTAACCTAACCTAACCTCACCTCACCTAACCTAAGCTAACTTAACCCAACCTAACCTAACCTAACCTAACATCTAATCTAATCTAACATCTAACGTAACATCTAATCCTAAACTAACCTAACCTAACCTAACCTAACCTAACATCTAATCTATTCTAACATCTAACATCTAACTTAACATCTAATCTAATCTAACATCTAACACCTAACCTAACCTAACCTAAGCTAACCTAACCTAACAACCTAACCTAACCTAACCTAACCTAACGTCTAATCTAGTCTAACATCGAACATCTAACTTCCCATTTATTATAATCTAACATCTAACATCTAACCTAACCTAACCTAACCTAACATAACCTAACCTAACCTAACCTAACCTAACCTAACCCCACCTCACCTAACCTAACCTAACCTAACTTAACCCAACCTAACCTAACCTAACCTAACATCTAATCTAATCTAACATCTAACATCTAACTTAACATCTAATCCTAAACTAACCTAACCTAACCTAACCTAACATCTAATCTATTCTAACATCTAACTTAACATCTAATCTAATCTAACATCTAACACCTAACCTAACCTAACCTAACCTTACCTAACCTAACCTAACCTAACCTAACCTAGCCTAAACTAACCTAACCTAACCTAACCTAACCTAACCTAACCTAACCTAACCTAACCTAACCTAACCTGACCTAACCTTACCTAACCTAACCTAACCTAACGTCTAATCTAGTCTAACATCGAACATCTAACTTCCCATCTAATATAATCTAACATCTAACCTAACCTAACCTAACCAAACCTAACATACCCTAACCTAACCTAACCTAACCTCACCTCACCTAACCTAACCTAACCTAACCTAACATCTAATCTAATCTAACATCTAAGATCTAACCTAACATCTCATCCTAACCTAACCTTACCTAACGTAACCTAACCTAACCTAACCTAACCTGACCTAACTTAACCTAACCTAACCTAACCTAACCTAACCTAACAACCTAACCTAACCTAACCTAACGTCTAATCTAGTCTAACATCGAACATCTAACTTCCCATTTAATATAATCTAACATCTAACTTAACCTAACCTAACCTAACATAACCTAACCTAACCTAACCTAACCTCACCTAACCTAACCTAACTTAACCCAACCTAACCTAACCTAACCTAACCTAACCTAACGTCTAATCTAGTCTAACATCGAACATCTAACTTCCCATTTATTATAATCTAACATCTAACATCTAACCTAACCTAACCTAACCTAGCCTAACCTACCCTAACGTAACGTAACCTAACCTAACCTAACCTAACCTAACCTAACGTCTAATCTAGTCTAACATCGAACATCTAACTTCCCATTTAATATAATCTAACATCTAACATCTAACCTAACCTAACCTAACCTAACCTAACATAACCCAATCTAACCTAACCTAACCTAACCTAACCTAACCTAACCTCACCTCCCCTAACCTAACCTAACTTAACCCAACCTAACCTAACCTAACCTAACCTAACATCTAATCTAATCTAACATCTAACATCTAACGTAACATCTAATCCTAACCTAACCTAACCTAACCTAACATCTAATCTAATCTAACATCTAACATCTAACTTAACATCTAATCTAATCTAACATCTAACACCTAACCTAACCTAACCTAACCTAACCTAACCTAACCTAACCTAACCTAACCTAACCTAACCTAACCTAAACTAACCTAAGCTTACCTAACCTACACTAACCTAACCTAACCTAACCTAACCTAACCTAACCTAACAACCTAACCTAACCTAACCTAACGTCTAATCTAGTCTAACATCGAACATCTAACTTCCCATTTAATATAATCTAACATCTAACCTAACCTAACCTAACCTAACCTAACCTCACCTCACCTCACCTAACCTAACCTAACCTAACATCTAATGTAATCTAACATCTAACATCTAGCCTAACATCTCATCCTAACCTAACCTAACCTAACCTAACAACCTAACCTAACCTAACCTAACCTAACGTCTAATCTAGTCTAACATCGAACATCGAACTTCCCATTTATTATAATCTAACATCTAACATCTAACCTAACCTAACCTAACCTAATATAACCTAACCTAACCTAACCTAACCTCACCTCACCTAACCTAACCTAACTTAACCCAACCTAACCTAACCTAACCTAACATCTAATCTAATCTAACATCTAACGTAACATCTAATCCTAAACTAACCTAACCTAACCTAACCTAACCTAACATCTAATCTATTCTAACATCTAACATCTAACTTAACATCTAATCTAATCTAACATCTAACACCTAACCTAACCTAACCTAACCTAACCTAACGTCTAATCTAGTCTAACATCGAACATCTAACTTCCCATTTATTATAATCTAACATCTAACATCTAACGTAACCTAACCTAACCTAACATAACCTAACCTAACCTAACCTAACCTAACCCCACCTCACCTAACCTAACCTAACCTAACTTAACCTAACCTAACTTAATCCAACCTAACCTAACCTAACCTAACCTAAGATCTAATCTAATCTAACATCTAACATCTAACGTAACATCTAATCCTAAACTAACCTAACCTAACCTAAGCTAACATCTAATCTATTCTAACATCTAACTTAACATCTAATCTAATCTAACATCTAACACCTAACCTAACCTAACCTAACCTAACCTAACCTAACCTAACCTAACATCTAATCTAATCTAACATCTAAGATCTAACCTAACATCTCATCCTAACCTAACCTTACCTAACCTAACCTAACCTAACCTAACCTAACCTAACCTGACCTAACTTAACCTAACCTAACCTAACCTAACCTAACCTAACCTAACAACCTAACCTAACCCAACCTAACGTCTAATCTAGTCTAACATCGAACATCTAACTTCCCATTTAATATAATCTAACATCTAACATCTAACTTAACCTAACCTAACCTAACCTAACATAACCTAACCTAACCTAACCTAACCTCACCTAACCTAACCTAACATCTAATCTAATCTAACATCTAACATCTAACGTAACGTCTAATCCTAAACTAACCTAACCTAACCTAACCTAACATCTAATCTATTCTAACATCTAACATCTAACTTAACATCTAATCTAATCTAACATCTAACACCTAACCTAACCTAACCTAACCTAACCTAACCTAACCTAACCTAACCTAACCAAACCTCACCTAACCTAACCTAACTTAACCTAACCTAACCTAACCTAACCTAACCTAACCTAACCTAACCTAATTTAACCTAACCTAACCTAACCTATTCTAACCTAACCTAACCTAACCTAACCTAACGTAACCTAACCTAACCTAACCTAACCTAACCTAACCTAACCAAACCTAACCTAACCTAACCTAACCTAACCTAACCTAACCTAACCTAACGTCTAATCTAGACTAACATCGAACATCTAACTTCCCATCTAATATAATCTAACATCTAACATCTAACCTAACCTAACCTAACCTAACCTAACCTAACATAACCTAACCTAACCTAACCTAACCTCACCTCACCTCACCTAACCTAACCTAACCTAACCTAACATCTAATCTAATCTAACATCTAACATCTAACCTAGCATCTAATCCTAACCTAACCTAACCTAACCTAACCTAACCTAACATAACCTAACCTAACCTAACCTCACCTCACCTCACCTCACCTAACCTAACCTAACTTAACCCAACCTAACCTAACCTAACCTAACCTAACATCTAATCTAATCTAACATCTAACATCTAATGTAACATCTAATCCTAAACTAACCTAACCTAACCTAACCTAACATCTAATCTAATCTAACATCTAACATCTAACTTAACATCTAATCTAATCTAGCATCTAACACCTAACCTAACCTAACCTAACCTAACCTAACGTCTAATCTAGTCTAACATCTAACATCTAACCTAACCTAACCTAACCTAACCTAACCTTACATAACCTAACCTAACCTAACCTCACCTCACCTAACCTAACCTAACCTAACCTAACCCAACCTAACCTAACCTAACCTAACCTAACATCTAATCTAATCTAACATCTAACATCTAACGTAACATCTAATCCTAAACTAACCTAACCTAACCTAACCTAACTTAACCTAACATCTAATCTAATCTAACATCTAACGTAACATCTAATCCTAACCTAACCTAACCTAACCTAACATCTAATCTAATCTAACATCTAACATCTAACTTAACATCTAATCTAATCTAACATCTAACACCTAACCTAACCTAACCTAACCTAACCTAACCTAACTTAACCTAACCTAACCTAACCTAACCTAACCTAACCTAACCTAACCTAACCTAAACTAACCTAAGCTTACCTAACCTACCCTAACCTAACCTAACCTAACCTAACCTAACCTAAGCTAACGTCTAATCTAGTCTAACATCGAACATCTAACTTCCCATTTAATATAATCTAACATCTAACCTAACCTAACCTAACCTAACCTCACCTCACCTCACCTAACCTAACCTAACCTAACATCTAATCTAATCTAACATCTAACATCTAGCCTAACATCTCATCCTAACCTAACCTAACCTAACCTAACAACCTAACCTAACCTAACCTAACCTAACGTCTAATCTAGTCTAACATCGAACATCGAACTTCCCATTTATTATAATCTAACATCTAACATCTAACCTAACCTAACCTAACCTAACCTAACCTAATATAACCTAACCTAACCTAACCTAACCTCACCTCACCTAACCTAAGCTAACTTAACCCAACCTAACCTAACCTAACCTAACATCTAATCTAATCTAACATCTAACGTAACATCTAATCCTAAACTAACCTAACCTAACCTAACATCTAATCTATTCTAACATCTAACATCTAACTTAACATCTAATCTAATCTAACATCTAACACCTAACCTAACCTAACCTAAGCTAACCTAACCTAACAACCTAACCTAACCTAACCTAACCTAACGTCTAATCTAGTCTAACATCGAACATCTAACTTCCCATTTATTATAATCTAACATCTAACATCTAACCTAACCTAACCTAACCTAACATAACCTAACCTAACCTAACCTAACCTAACCTAACCCCACCTCACCTAACCTAACCTAACCTAACTTAACCCAACCTAACCTAACCTAACCTAACATCTAATCTAATCTAACATCTAACATCTAACTTAACATCTAATCCTAAACTAACCTAACCTAACCTAACCTAACATCTAATCTATTCTAACATCTAACTTAACATCTAATCTAATCTAACATCTAACACCTAACCTAACCTAACCTAACCTTACCTAACCTAACCTAACCTAACCTAACCTAGCCTAAACTAACCTAACCTAACCTAACCTAACCTAACCTAACCTAACCTAACCTAACCTAACCTAACCTGACCTAACCTTACCTAACCTAACCTAACCTAACGTCTAATCTAGTCTAACATCGAACATCTAACTTCCCATCTAATATAATCTAACATCTAACCTAACCTAACCTAACCAAACCTAACATACCCTAACCTAACCTAACCTAACCTCACCTCACCTAACCTAACCTAACCTAACCTAACATCTAATCTAATCTAACATCTAAGATCTAACCTAACATCTCATCCTAACCTAACCTTACCTAACGTAACCTAACCTAACCTAACCTAACCTGACCTAACTTAACCTAACCTAACCTAACCTAACCTAACCTAACAACCTAACCTAACCTAACCTAACGTCTAATCTAGTCTAACATCGAACATCTAACTTCCCATTTAATATAATCTAACATCTAACTTAACCTAACCTAACCTAACATAACCTAACCTAACCTAACCTAACCTCACCTAACCTAACCTAACTTAACCCAACCTAACCTAACCTAACCTAACCTAACCTAACGTCTAATCTAGTCTAACATCGAACATCTAACTTCCCATTTATTATAATCTAACATCTAACATCTAACCTAACCTAACCTAACCTAGCCTAACCTACCCTAACGTAACGTAACCTAACCTAACCTAACCTAACCTAACCTAACGTCTAATCTAGTCTAACATCGAACATCTAACTTCCCATTTAATATAATCTAACATCTAACATCTAACCTAACCTAACCTAACCTAACCTAACATAACCCAATCTAACCTAACCTAACCTAACCTAACCTAACCTAACCTCACCTCCCCTAACCTAACCTAACTTAACCCAACCTAACCTAACCTAACCTAACCTAACATCTAATCTAATCTAACATCTAACATCTAACGTAACATCTAATCCTAACCTAACCTAACCTAACCTAACATCTAATCTAATCTAACATCTAACATCTAACTTAACATCTAATCTAATCTAACATCTAACACCTAACCTAACCTAACCTAACCTAACCTAACCTAACCTAACCTAACCTAACCTAACCTAACCTAACCTAACCTAACCTAAACTAACCTAAGCTTACCTAACCTACACTAACCTAACCTAACCTAACCTAACCTAACCTAACCTAACAACCTAACCTAACCTAACCTAACGTCTAATCTAGTCTAACATCGAACATCTAACTTCCCATTTAATATAATCTAACATCTAACCTAACCTAACCTAACCTAACCTAACCTCACCTCACCTCACCTAACCTAACCTAACCTAACATCTAATGTAATCTAACATCTAACATCTAGCCTAACATCTCATCCTAACCTAACCTAACCTAACCTAACAACCTAACCTAACCTAACCTAACCTAACGTCTAATCTAGTCTAACATCGAACATCGAACTTCCCATTTATTATAATCTAACATCTAACATCTAACCTAACCTAACCTAACCTAATATAACCTAACCTAACCTAACCTAACCTCACCTCACCTAACCTAACCTAACTTAACCCAACCTAACCTAACCTAACCTAACATCTAATCTAATCTAACATCTAACGTAACATCTAATCCTAAACTAACCTAACCTAACCTAACCTAACCTAACATCTAATCTATTCTAACATCTAACATCTAACTTAACATCTAATCTAATCTAACATCTAACACCTAACCTAACCTAACCTAACCTAACCTAACGTCTAATCTAGTCTAACATCGAACATCTAACTTCCCATTTATTATAATCTAACATCTAACATCTAACGTAACCTAACCTAACCTAACATAACCTAACCTAACCTAACCTAACCTAACCCCACCTCACCTAACCTAACCTAACCTAACTTAACCTAACCTAACTTAATCCAACCTAACCTAACCTAACCTAACCTAAGATCTAATCTAATCTAACATCTAACATCTAACGTAACATCTAATCCTAAACTAACCTAACCTAACCTAAGCTAACATCTAATCTATTCTAACATCTAACTTAACATCTAATCTAATCTAACATCTAACACCTAACCTAACCTAACCTAACCTAACCTAACCTAACCTAACCTAACCTAGCCTAAACTAACCTAACCTAACCTAACCTAACCTAACCTAACCTAACCTAACCTGACCTAACCTTACCTAACCTAACCTAACCTAACGTCTAATCTAGTCTAACATCGAACATCTAACTTCCCATCTAATATAATCTAACATCTAACATCTAACCTAACCTAACCTAACCAAACCTAACATACCCTAACCTAACCTAACCTCACCTCACCTAACCTAACCTAACCTAACCTAACATCTAATCTAATCTAACATCTAAGATCTAACCTAACATCTCATCCTAACCTAACCTTACCTAACCTAACCTAACCTAACCTAACCTAACCTAACCTGACCTAACTTAACCTAACCTAACCTAACCTAACCTAACCTAACCTAACAACCTAACCTAACCCAACCTAACGTCTAATCTAGTCTAACATCGAACATCTAACTTCCCATTTAATATAATCTAACATCTAACATCTAACTTAACCTAACCTAACCTAACCTAACATAACCTAACCTAACCTAACCTAACCTCACCTAACCTAACCTAACATCTAATCTAATCTAACATCTAACATCTAACGTAACGTCTAATCCTAAACTAACCTAACCTAACCTAACCTAACATCTAATCTATTCTAACATCTAACATCTAACTTAACATCTAATCTAATCTAACATCTAACACCTAACCTAACCTAACCTAACCTAACCTAACCTAACCTAACCTAACCTAACCAAACCTCACCTAACCTAACCTAACTTAACCTAACCTAACCTAACCTAACCTAACCTAACCTAACCTAACCTAATTTAACCTAACCTAACCTAACCTATTCTAACCTAACCTAACCTAACCTAACCTAACGTAACCTAACCTAACCTAACCTAACCTAACCTAACCTAACCAAACCTAACCTAACCTAACCTAACCTAACCTAACCTAACCTAACGTCTAATCTAGACTAACATCGAACATCTAACTTCCCATCTAATATAATCTAACATCTAACATCTAACCTAACCTAACCTAACCTAACCTAACATAACCTAACCTAACCTAACCTAACCTCACCTCACCTCACCTAACCTAACCTAACCTAACCTAACATCTAATCTAATCTAACATCTAACATCTAACCTAGCATCTAATCCTAACCTAACCTAACCTAACCTAACCTAACCTAACATAACCTAACCTAACCTAACCTCACCTCACCTCACCTCACCTAACCTAACCTAACTTAACCCAACCTAACCTAACCTAACCTAACCTAACATCTAATCTAATCTAACATCTAACATCTAATGTAACATCTAATCCTAAACTAACCTAACCTAACCTAACCTAACATCTAATCTAATCTAACATCTAACATCTAACTTAACATCTAATCTAATCTAGCATCTAACACCTAACCTAACCTAACCTAACCTAACCTAACGTCTAATCTAGTCTAACATCTAACATCTAACCTAACCTAACCTAACCTAACCTAACCTTACATAACCTAACCTAACCTAACCTCACCTCACCTAACCTAACCTAACCTAACCTAACCCAACCTAACCTAACCTAACCTAACCTAACATCTAATCTAATCTAACATCTAACATCTAACGTAACATCTAATCCTAAACTAACCTAACCTAACCTAACCTAACCTAACATCTAATCTAATCTAACATCTAACATCTAACTTAACATCTAATCTAATCTAACATCTAACACCTAACCTAACCTAACCTAACCTAACCTAACCTAACCTAGCCTAGCCTATCCTAACCTAACCTAACCTAACCTAACCTAACCTAACCTACCCTAACCTAACCTAACCTAACCTAACCTAACCTAACCTAACCTAACCTAACCAAACCAAACCTAACCTAACCTAACCTAACCTCACCTAACCTAACAACCTAACCTAACCTAACCTAACGTCTAATCTAGTCTAACATCGAACATCTAACTTCCCATCTAATATAATCTAACATCTAACATCTAACCTAACCTAACCTAACCTAACCTAACATAACCTAACCTAACCTAACCTAACCTAACCTCACCTCACATCACCTAACCTAACCTAACCTAACATCTAATCTAATCTAACATCTAACATCTAACCTAACCTATAATCCTAACCTAACCTAACCTAACCTAACATCTAATCTAATCTAACATCTAACATCTAACTTAACATCTAATCTAATCTAACATCTAACACCTAACCTAACCTAACCTAACCTAACCTAACCTAGCCTAACCTAACCTAACCTAACCTAACAACCTAACCTAACCTAACCTAACCTAACCTAACAACCTAACCTAACCTAACCTAACCTAACGTCTAATCTAGTCTAACATCGAACATCTAACTTCCCATTTAATATAATCTAACATCTAACCTAACCTAACCTAACCTAACCTAACATAACCTAACCTAACCTAACCTAACCTCACCTCACCTAACCTAACCTAACCTAACCTAACCCAACCTAACCTAACCTAACCTAACCTAACATCTAATCTAATCTAACATCTAACATCTAACGTAACATCTAATCCTAAACTAACCTAACCTAACCTAACCTAACCTAACATCTAATCTAATCTAACATCTAACATCTAACTTAACATCTAATCTAATCTAACATCTAACACCTAACCTAACCTAGCCTAACCTAACCTAACCTAACCTAGCCTAACCTAACCTAACCTAACCTAACCTAACCTAGCCTAACCTAACCTAACGTAACCTAACCAAACCTAACCTAACCTAACCTAACGTCTTATCTAGTCTAACATCGAACATCTAACTTCCCATCTAATATAATCTAACATCTAACATCTAACCTAACCTAACCTAACCTAACATAACCTAACCTAACCTAACCTAACCTTACCTCACCTAACCTAAGCTAACCTAACCTAACCTAACATCTAATCTAATCTAACATCTAACATCTAACCTAACATCTAATCCTAACCTAACCTAACCTAACCTAACAACCTAACCTAACCTAACCTAACCTCTAATCTAGTCTAACATCGAACATCTAACTTCCCATCTAATATAATCTAACATCTAACATCTAACCTAACCTAACCTAACCTAACATAACCTAACCTAACCTAACCTCACCTCACCTAACCTAACCTAACCTAACCTAACCCAACCTAACCTAACCTAATCTAACATCTAATCTAACCTAACATCTAACATCTAACGTAACATCTAATCCTAAACTAACCTAACCTAACATCTAATCTAATCTAACATCTAACATCTAACTTAACATCTAATCTAATCTAACATCTAACACCTAACCTAACCTAACCTAACCTTACCTAACCTAACCTAACCTAACCTAACCTAACCTAACCTAACCTAACCTAACCTAACCTAACCTAACCAAACCTCACCTAACATAACCTAACTTAACCTAACCTAACCTAACCTAACCTAACCTAACCTAATTTAACCTAACCTAACCTAACCTAACCTAACCTAACCTAACCTAACGTAACCTAACCTAACCTAACCTAACCTAACCTAACCAAACCAAACCTAACCTAACCTAACCTAACCTAACCTAACCTAACCTAACCTAACGTCTAATCTAGTCTAACATCGAACATCTAACTTCCCATCTAATATAATCTAACATCTAACATCTAACCTAACCTAACCTAACCTAACCTAACCTAACATAACCTAACCTAACCTAACCTAACCTCACCTCACCTAACCTAACCTAACCTAACCTAACATCTAATCTAATCTAACATCTAACATCTAACCTAACATCTAATCCTAACCTAACCTAACCTAACCTAACCTAACCTAACCTAACCTAACCTAACATAACCTAACCTAACCTAACCTCACCTCACCTCACCTAACCTAACCTAACTTAACCCAACCTAACCTAACCTAACCTAACCTAACATCTAATCTAATCTAACATCTAACATCTAATGTAACATCTAATCCTAAACTAACCTAACCTAACCTAACCTAACATCTAATCTAATCTAACATCTAACACCTAACTTAACATCTAATCTAATCTAGCATCTAACACCTAACCTAACCTAACCTAACCTAACCTAACCTAACCTTACCTTACCTAACAACCTAACCTAACCTAACCTAACGTCTAATCTATTCTAACATCTAACATCTAACCTAACCTAACCTAACCTAACCTTACATAACCTAACCTAACCTAACCTAACCTAACCTCACCTCACCTAACCTAACCTAACCTAACCTAACCCAACCTAACCTAACCTAACCTAACCTAACATCTAATCTAATCTAACATCTAACATCTAACGTAACATCTAATCCTAAACTAACCTAACCTAACCTAACCTAACCTAACCTAACCTAGCCTAAACTAACCTAACCTAACCTAACCTAACCTAACCTAACCTAACCTAACCTAACCTAACCTGACCTAACCTTACCTAACCTAACCTAACCTAACGTCTAATCTAGTCTAACATCGAACATCTAACTTCCCATCTAATATAATCTAACATCTAACATCTAACCTAACCTAACCTAACCAAACCTAACATACCCTAACCTAACCAAACCTAACCTCACCTCACCTAACCTAACCTAACATCTAATCTAATCTAACATCTAAGATCTAACCTAACATCTCATCCTAACCTAACCTTACCTAACCTAACCTAACCTAACCTAACCTAACCTAACCTGACCTAACCTAACCTAACAACCTAACCTAACCTAACCTAACGTCTAATCTAGTCTAACATCGAACATCTAACTTCCAATTTAATATAATCTAACATCTAACATCTAACTTAACCTAACCTAACCTAACCTAACCTAACATAACCTAACCTAACCTAACCTAACCTCACCTAACCTAACCTAACTTAACCCAACCTAACCTAACCTAACCTAACCTAACCTAACCTAACCTAACGTCTAATCTAGTCTAACATCGAACATCTAACTTCCCATTTATTATAATCTAACATCTAACATCTAACCTAACCTAACCTAACCTAGCCTAACCTACCCTAACGTAACGTAACCTAACCTAACCTAACCTAACCTAACCTAACCTAACCTAACGTCTAATCTAGTCTAACATCGAACATCTAACTTCCCATTTAATATAATCTAACATCTAACATCTAACCTAACCTAACCTAACCTAACCTAACCTAACCTAACCTAACCTAACCTAACCTAACCTAAACTAACCTAAACTAACCTAAGCTTACCTAACCTACCCTACCCTAACCTAACCTAACCTAACCTAACCTAACCTAACAACCTAACCTAACCTAACCAAACGTCTAATCTAGTCTAACATCGAACATCTAACTTCCCATTTATTATAATCTAACATCTAACCTAACCTAACCTAACCTAACCTAACCTCACCTCACCTCACCTAACCTAACCTAACCTAACATCTAATCTAATCTAACATCTAACATCTAGCCTAACATCTCATCCTAACCTAACCTAACCTAACCTAAGAACCTAACCTAACCTAACCTAACGTCTAATCTGGTCTAACATCGAACATCGTACTTCCCATTTATTATAATCTAACATCTAACATCTAACCTAACCTAACCTAACCTAACCTAATATAACCTAACCTAACCTAACCTAACCTAACCTCACCTAACCTAACCTAACCTAACTTAACCCTTCTAATCTATTCTAACATCTAACTTAACATCTAATCTAACCTAACATCTAACACCTAACCTAACCTAACCTAACCTAACCTAACCTAACCTAGCCTAAACTAACCTAACCTAACCTAACCTAACCTAACCTAACCTAACCTAACCTAACCTAACCTGACCTAACCTTACCTAACCTAACCTAACCTAACGTCTAATCTAGTCTAACATCGAACATCTAACTTCCCATCTAATATAATCTAACATCTAACATCTAACCTAACCTAACCTAACCAAACCTAACATACCCTAACCTAACCTAACCTAACCTCACCTCACCTAACCTAACCTAACCTAACCTAACATCTAATCTAATCTAACATCTAAGATCTAACCTAACATCTCATCCTAACCTAACCTTACCTACCCTAACCCAACCTAACCTAACCTAACCTAACCTGACCTAACTTAACCTAACCTAACCTAACCTAACCTAACCTAACCTAACAACCTAACCTAACCTAACCTAACGTCTAATCTAGTCTAACATCGAACATCTAACTTCCCATTTAATATAATCTAACATCTAACATCTAACTTAACCTAACCTAACCTAACCTAACATAACCTAACCTAACCTTACCTAACCTCACCTAACCTAACCTAACTTAACCCAACCTAACCTAACCTAACCTAACCTAACCTAACCTAACCTAACGTCTAATCTAGTCTAACATCGAACATCTAACTTCCCATTTATTATAATCTAACATCTAACATCTAACCTAACCTAACCTAACCTAGCCTAAACTACCCTAACCTAACATAACCCAATCTAACCTAACCTAACCTCTCCTCACCTAACCTAACCTAACCTAACCTAACCTAACCTAACCTCACCTCCCCTAACCTAACCTAACTTAACCCAACCTAACCTAACCTAACATAACCTAACATCTAATCTAATCTAACATCTAACATCTAACGTAACATCTAATCCTAAACTAACCTAACCTAACCTAACATCTAATCTATTCTAATATCTAACATCTAACTTAACATCTAATCTAATCTAACACCTAACCTAACCTAACCTAACCTAACCCAACCTAACCTAACCTAACCTAACCTAACCAAGCCTAACCTAACCTAACCTAACCTAACCTAACCTAACAACCTAACCTAACCTAACCTAACCTAACGTCTAATCTAGTCTAACATCGAACATCTAACTTCCTATTTAATATAATCTAACATCTAACATCTAACCTAACCTAACATAACATAACCTAACCTAACCTAACCTAACCTAACCTCACCTAACCTAACCTAACCTAACTTAACCCAACCTAACCTAACCTAACCTAACCTAACCTAACATCTAATCTAATCTAACATCTAACATCTAACGTAACATCTAATCCTAAACTAACCTAACCTAACCTAACATCTAATCTAATCTAACATCTAACATCTAACTTAACATCTAATCTAATCTAACATCTAACACCTAACCTAACCTAACCTAACCTAACCTAACCTAACCTAAACTAACCTAAGCTTACCTAACCTACCCTAACCTAACCTAACCTAACCTAACCTAACCTAACAACCTAACCTAACCTAACCTAACGTCTAATCTAGTCTAACATCGAACATCTAACTTCCCATTTAATATAATCTAACATCTAACCTAACCTAACCTAACCTAACCTCACCTCACCTCACCTAACCTAACCTCACCTCACCTCACCTAACCTAACCTAACCTAACATCTAATCTAATCTAACATCTAACATCTAGCCTAACATCTCATCCTAACCTAACCTAACCTAACCTAACAACCTAACCTAACCTAACCTAACCTAACGTCTAATCTAGTCTAACATCGAACATCGAACTTCCCATTTATTATAATCTAACATCTAACATCTAACCTAACCTAACCTAACCTAATATAACCTAACCTAACCTAACCTCACCTCACCTAACCTAACCTAACTTAACCCAACCTAACCTAACCTAACCTAACATCTAATCTAATCTAACATCTAACGTAACATCTAATCCTAAACTAACCTAACCTAACCTAACCTAACCTAACATCTAATCTATTCTAACATCTAACATCTAACTTAACATCTAATCTAATCTAACATCTAACACCTAACCTAACCTAACCTAACCTAACAACCTAACCTAACCTAACCTAACCTAACGTCTAATCTAGTCTAACATCGAACATCTAACTTCCCATTTATTATAATCTAACATCTAACATCTAACCTAACCTAACCTAACCTAACATAACCTAACCTAACCTAACCTAACCTAACCTAACCCCACCTCACCTAACCTAACCTAACCTAACTTAACCCAACCTAACCTAACCTAACCTAACCTAAGATCTAATCTAATCTAACATCTAACATCTAACGTAACATCTAATCGTAAACTAACCTAACCTAACCTAACCTAACATCTAATCTATTCTAACATCTAACTTAACATCTAATCTAATCTAACATCTAACACCTAACCTAACCTAACCTAACCTAACCTAACCTAACCTAACCTAACCTAGCCTAAACTAACCTAACCTAACCTAACCTAACCTAACCTAACCTAACCTGACCTAACCTTACCTAACCTAACCTAACCTAACGTCTAATCTAGTCTAACATCGAACATCTAACTTCCCATCTAATATAATCTAACATCTAACATCTAACCTAACCTAACCTAACCAAACCTAACATACCCTAACCTAACCTAACCTCACCTCACCTAACCTAACCTAACCTAACCTAACATCTAATCTAATCTAACATCTAAGATCTAACCTAACATCTCATCCTAACCTAACCTTACCTAACCTAACCTAACCTAACCTAACCTAACCTAACCTGACCTAACTTAACCTAACCTAACCTAACCTAACCTAACCTAACCTAACCTAACAACCTAACCTAACCTAACCTAACGTCTAATCTAGTCTAACATCGAACATCTAACTTCCCATTTAATATAATCTAACATCTAACATCTAACTTAACCTAACCTAACCTAACCTAACATAACCTAACCTAACCTAACCTAACCTCACCTAACCTAACCTAACTTAACCCAACCTAACCTAACCTAACCTAACATCTAATCTAATCTAACATCTAACATCTAACGTAACGTCTAATCCTAAACTAACCTAACCTAACCTAACCTAACATCTAATCTATTCTAACATCTAACACCTAACCTAACCTAACCTAACCTAACCTAACCAAACCTCACCGAACCTAACCTAACTTAACCTAACCTAACCTAACCTAACCTAACCTAACCTAATTTAACCTAACCTAACCTAACCTATTCTAACCTAACCTAACCTAACCTAACCTAACGTAACCTAACCTAACCTAACCTAACCTAACCTAACCAAACCTAACCTAACCTAACCTAACCTAACGTCTAATCTAGACTAACATCGAACATCTAACTTCCCATCTAATATAATCTAACATCTAACATCTAACCTAACCTAACCTAACCTAACCTAACCTAACATAACCTAACCTAACCTAACCTAACCTCACCTCACCTCACCTCACCTAACCTAACCTAACCTAACCTAACATCTAATCTAATCTAACATCTAACATCTAACCTAACATCTAATCCTAACCTAACCTAACCTAACCTAACCTAACATAACCTAACCTAACCTAACCTCACCTCACCTCACCTCACCTAACCTAACCTAACTTAACCCAACCTAACCTAACCTAACCTAACCTAACATCTAATCTAATCTAACATCTAACATCTAATGTAACATCTAATCCTAAACTAACCTAACCTAACCTAACCTAACATCTAATCTAATCTAACATCTAACTTAACATCTAATCTAATCTAGCATCTAACACCTAACCTAACCTAACCTAACCTAACCTAACCTTACCTAACCTAACAACCTAACCTAACCTAACCTAACCTAACGTCTAATCTAGTCTAACATCTAACATCTAACCTAACCTAACCTAACCTAACCTAACCTTACATAACCTAACCTAACCTAACCTAACCTAACCTCACCTCACCTAACCTAACCTAACCTAACCTAACCTAACCTAACCTAACATCTAATCTAATCTAACATCTAACATCTAACGTAACATCTAATCCTAAACTAACCTAACCTAACCTAACCTAACCTAACATCTAATCTAATCTAACATCTAACATCTAACTTAACATCTAATCTAATCTAACATCTAACACCTAACCTAACCTAACCTAACCTAACCTAACCTAACCTAGCCTAACCTAACCTAACCTAACCTAACCTAACCTAACCTAACCTAACCTACCCTAACCTAACCTAACCTAACCTAACCTAACCTAACCTAACCTAACCAAACCAAACCTAACCTAACCTAACCTAACCTCACCTAACCTAACAACCTAACCTAACCTAACCTAACGTCTAATCTAGTCTAACATCGAACATCTAACTTCCCATCTAATATAATCTAACATCTAACATCTAACCTAACCTAACCTAACCTAACCTAACATAACCTAACCTAACCTAACCTAACCTCACCTCACATCACCTAACCTAACCTAACCTAACATCTAATCTAATCTAACATCTAACCTAACCTATAATCCTAACCTAACCTAACCTAACCTAACATCTAATCTAATCTAACATCTAACATCTAACTTAACATCTAATCTAATCTAACATCTAACACCTAACCTAACCTAACCTAACCTAACCTAACCTAACCTAGCCTAACCTAACCTAACCTAACCTAACCTAACCTAACCTAACCTAACCTAACCTAACAACCTAACCCAACCTAACCTAACCTAACGTCTAATCTAGTCTAACATCGAACATCTAACTTCCCATTTAATATAATCTAACATCTAACCTAACCTAACCTAACCTAACCTAACATAACCTAACCTAACCTAACCTAACCTCACCTCACCTAACCTAACCTAACCTAACCTAACCCAATCTAACCTAACCTAACCTAACCTAACATCTAATCTAATCTAACATCTAACATCTAACGTAACATCTAATCCTAAACTAACCTAACCTAACCTAACCTAACCTAACATCTAATCTAATCTAACATCTAACATCTAACTTAACATCTAATCTAATCTAACATCTAACACCTAACCTAACCTAGCCTAACCTAACCTAACCTAACCTAGCCTAACCTAACCTAACCTAACCTAACCTAACCTAACCTAACCTAACCTAACCTAACCTAACCTAACCAAACCTAACGTCTAATCTAGTCTAACATCGAACATCTAACTTCCCATCTAATATAATCTAACATCTAACATCTAACCTAACCTAACCTAACCTAACATAACCTAACCTAACCTAACCTTACCTCACCTAACCTAAGCTAACCTAACCTAACCTAACATCTAATCTAATCTAACATCGAACATCTAACTTCCCATCTAATATAATCTAACATCTAACCTAACCTAACCTAACCTAACATAACCTAACCTAACCTAACCTCACCTCACCTAACCTAACCTAACCTAACCTAACCCAACCTAACCTAACCTAACCTAATCTAACATCTAATCTAACCTAACATCTAACATCTAACGTAACATCTAATCCTAAGCTAACCTAACCTAACATCTAATCTAATCTAACATCTAACATCTAACTTAACATCTAATCTAATCTAACATCTAACACCTAACCTAACCTAACCTAACCTTACCTAACCTAACCTAACCTAACCTAACCTAACCTAACCTAACCTAACCTAACCAAACCTCACCTAACCTAACCTAACTTAACCTAACCTAACCTAACCTAACCTAATTTAACCTAACCTAACCTAACCTATTCTAACCTAACCTAACCTAACCTAACCTAACCTAACGTAACCTAACCTAACCTCACCTAACCTAACCTAACCTAACCTAACCTAACCTAACCTAACCTAACCAAACCTAACCTAACCTAACCTAACCTAACCTAACCTAACCTAACCTAACCTAACCTAACCTAACCTAACCTAACCTAACCTAACCTAACCTAACCTAACCTAACCTAACATAACCTAACCTAACCTAACCTAACCTCACCTCACCTAACCTAACCTAACCTAACCTAACATCTAATCTAATCTAACATCTAACATCTAACCTAACATCTAATCCTAACCTAACCTAACCTAACCTAACCTAACCTAACCTAACCTAACATAACCTAACCTAACCTAACCTCACCTCACCTCACCTCACCTAACCTAACCTAACTTAACCCAACCTAACCTAACCTAACCTAACCTAACATCTAATCTAATCTAACATCTAACATCTAATGTAACATCTAATCCTAAACTAACCTAACCTAACCTAACCTAACATCTAATCTAATCTAACATCTAACACCTAACTTAACATCTAATCTAATCTAGCATCTAACACCTAACCTAACCTAACCTAACCTTACCTAACCTAACAACCTAACCTAACGTCTAATCTAGTCTAACATCTAACATCTAACCTAACCTAACCTAACCTAACCTTACATAACCTAACCTAACCTAACCTAACCTAACCTAACCTCACCTCACCTAACCTAACCTTACCTAACCTAACCCAACCTAACCTAACCTAACCTAACATCTAATCTAATCTAACATCTAACATCTAACGTAACATCTAATCCTAAACTAACCTAACCTAACCTAACCTAACCTAACCTAACCTAGCCTAAACTAACCTAACCTAACCTCACCTCACCTAACCTAACCTAACCTAACCTAACATCTAATCTAATCTAACATCTAACATCTAACCTAACATCTAATCCTAACCTAACCTAACCTAACCTAACCTAACCTAACCTAACCTAACCTAACATAACCTAACCTAACCTAACCTCACCTCACCTCACCTCACCTAACCTAACCTAACTTAACCCAACCTAACCTAACCTAACCTAACCTAACATCTAATCTAATCTAACATCTAACATCTAATGTAACATCTAATCCTAAACTAACCTAACCTAACCTAACCTAACATCTAATCTAATCTAACATCTAACACCTAACTTAACATCTAATCTAATCTAGCATCTAACACCTAACCTAACCTAACCTAACCTAACCTAACCTAACCTTACCTAACCTAACAACCTAACCTAACCTAACCAAACCTAACCTAACCTAACCTAACGTCTAATCTAGTCTAACATCGAACATCTAACTTCCCATCTAATATAATCTAACATCTAACATCTAACCTAACCTAACCTAACCTAACATAACCTAACCTAACCTAACCTAACCTTACCTCACCTAACCTAAGCTAACCTAACCTAACCTAACATCTAATCTAATCTAACATCTAACATCTAACCTAACATCTAATCCTAACCTAACCTAACCTAACCTAACCTAACCTAACCTAACCTCTAATCTAGTCTAACATCGAACATCTAACTTCCCATCTAATATAATCTAACATCTAACATCTAACCTAACCTAACCTAACCTAACCTAACATAACCTAACCTAACCTAACCTCACCTCACCTAACCTAACCTAACCTAACCCAACCTAACCTAACCTAACCTAACCTAATCTAACATCTAATCTAACCTAACATCTAACATCTAACGTAACATCTAATCCTAAACTAACCTAACCTAACATCTAATCTAATCTAACATCTAACATCTAACTTAACATATAATCTAATCTAACATCTAACACCTAACCTAACCTAACCTTACCTAACCTAACCTAACCTAACCTAACCTAACCTAACCTAACCTAACCTAACCTAACCAAACCTCACCTAACCTAACCTAACTTAACCTAACCTAACCTAACCTAACCTAATTTAACCTAACCTAACCTAACCTATTCTAACCTAACCTAACCTAACCTAACCTAACCTAACGTAACCTAACCTAACCTAACCTAACCTAACCTAACCTAACCTAACCTAACCAAACCTAACCTAACCTAACCTAACCTAACCTAACCTAACCTAACGTCTAATCTAGTCTAACATCGAACATCTAACTTCCCATCTAATATAATCTAACATCTAACATCTAACCTAACCTAACCTAACCTAACCTCACCTCACCTCACCTAACCTAACCTCACCTCACCTCACCTCACCTAACCTAACCTAACTTAACCCAACCTAACCTAACCTAACCTAACCTAACATCTAATCTAATCTAACATCTAATGTAACATCTAATCCTAAACTAACCTAACCTAACCTAACCTAACATCTAATCTAATCTAACATCTAACACCTAACTTAACATCTAGCATCTAACACCTAACCTAACCTAACCTAACCTAACCTAACCTTACCTAACCTAACAACCTAACCTAACCTAACCTAACGTCTAATCTAGTCTAACATCTAACATCTAACCTAACCTAACCTAACCTAACCTAACCTTACATAACCTAACCTAACCTAACCTAACCTAACCTAACCTCACCTCACCTAACCTAACCTAACCTAACCTAACCCAACCTAACCTAACCTAACCTAACCTAACATCTAATCTAATCTAACATCTAACATCTAACGTAACATCTAATCCTAAACTAACCTAACCTAACCTAACCTAACCTAACCTAGCCTAAACTAACCTAACCTAACCTAACCTAACCTAACCTAACCTAACCTAACCTAACCTGACCTAACCTTACCTAACCTAACCTAACCTAACGTCTAATCTAGTCTAACATCGAACATCTAACTTCCCATCTAATATAATCTAACATCTAACATCTAACCTAACCTAACCTAACCTAACCTAACCTAACCTAACCTAACCTAACCTAACCTAACCTAACCTAACCTAACCTAACCTAACCTAACCTAACCTAACCTAACCTAACCTAACCTAACCTCACCTCCCCTAACCTAACCTAACTTAACCCAACCTAACCTAACCTAACATAACCTAACATCTAATCTAATCTAACATCTAACATCTAACGTAACATCTAATCCTAAACTAACCTAACCTAACCTAACATCTAATCTATTCTAATATCTAACATCTAACTTAACATCTAATCTAATCTAACACCTAACCTAACCTAACCTAACCTAACCCAACCTAACCTAACCTAACCTAACCTAACCAAGCCTAACCTAACCTAACCTAACCTAACCTAACCTAACCTAACAACCTAACCTAACCTAACCTAACCTAACGTCTAATCTAGTCTAACATCGAACATCTAACTTCCTATTTAATATAATCTAACATCTAACATCTAACCTAACCTAACCTAACATAACATAACCTAACCTAACCTAACCTAACCTAACCTCACCTAACCTAACCTAACCTAACTTAACCCAACCTAACCTAACCTAACCTAACCTAACATCTAATCTAATCTAACATCTAACATCTAACGTAACATCTAATCCTAAACTAACCTAACCTAACCTAACATCTAATCTAATCTAACATCTAACATCTAACTTAACATCTAATCTAATCTAACATCTAACACCTAACCTAACCTAACCTAACCTAACCTAACCTAACCTAACCTAAACTAACCTAAGCTTACCTAACCTACCCTAACCTAACCTAACCTAACCTAACCTAACCTAACCTAACAACCTAACCTAACCTAACCTAACGTCTAATCTAGTCTAACATCGAACATCTAACTTCCCATTTAATATAATCTAACATCTAACCTAACCTAACCTAACCTAACCTCACCTCACCTCACCTAACCTAACCTCACCTCACCTCACCTAACCTAACCTAACCTAACATCTAATCTAATCTAACATCTAACATCTAGCCTAACATCTCATCCTAACCTAACCTAACAACCTAACCTAACCTAACCTAACCTAACGTCTAATCTAGTCTAACATCGAACATCGAACTTCCCATTTATTATAATCTAACATCTAACATCTAACCTAACCTAACCTAACCTAATATAACCTAACCTAACCTAACCTCACCTCACCTAACCTAACCTAACTTAACCCAACCTAACCTAACCTAACCTAACATCTAATCTAATCTAACATCTAACGTAACATCTAATCCTAAACTAACCTAACCTAACCTAACCTAACCTAACATCTAATCTATTCTAACATCTAACATCTAACTTAACATCTAATCTAATCTAACATCTAACACCTAACCTAACCTAACCTAACATCTAATCTAATCTAACATCTAACATCTAGCCTAACATCTCATCCTAACCTAACCTAACCTAACCTAAGAACCTAACCTAACCTAACCTAACGTCTAATCTGGTCTAACATCGAACATCGTACTTCCCATTTATTATAATCTAACATCTAACATCTAACCTAACCTAACCTAACCTAACCTAATATAACCTAACCTAACCTAACCTAACCTAACCTCACCTAACCTAACCTAACCTAACTTAACCCTTCTAATCTATTCTAACATCTAACTTAACATCTAATCTAACCTAACATCTAACACCTAACCTAACCTAACCTAACCTAACCTAACCTAGCCTAAACTAACCTAACCTAACCTAACCTAACCTAACCTAACCTAACCTAACCTAACCTGACCTAACCTTACCTAACCTAACCTAACCTAACGTCTAATCTAGTCTAACATCGAACATCTAACTTCCCATCTAATATAATCTAACATCTAACATCTAACCTAACCTAACCTAACCAAACCTAACATACCCTAACCTAACCTAACCTAACCTCACCTCACCTAACCTAACCTAACCTAACCTAACATCTAATCTAATCTAACATCTAAGATCTAACCTAACATCTCATCCTAACCTAACCTTACCTACCCTAACCCAACCTAACCTAACCTAACCTAACCTGACCTAACTTAACCTAACCTAACCTAACCTAACCTAACCTAACCTAACAACCTAACCTAACCTAACCTAACGTCTAATCTAGTCTAACATCGAACATCTAACTTCCCATTTAATATAATCTAACATCTAACATCTAACTTAACCTAACCTAACCTAACCTAACATAACCTAACCTAACCTTACCTAACCTCACCTAACCTAACCTAACTTAACCCAACCTAACCTAACCTAACCTAACCTAACCTAACCTAACCTAACGTCTAATCTAGTCTAACATCGAACATCTAACTTCCCATTTATTATAATCTAACATCTAACATCTAACCTAACCTAACCTAACCTAGCCTAAACTACCCTAACCTAACATAACCCAATCTAACCTAACCTAACCTCACCTCACCTAACCTAACCTAACCTAACCTAACCTAACCTAACCTCACCTCCCCTAACCTAACCTAACTTAACCCAACCTAACCTAACCTAACATAACCTAACATCTAATCTAATCTAACATCTAACATCTAACGTAACATCTAATCCTAAACTAACCTAACCTAACCTAACATCTAATCTATTCTAATATCTAACATCTAACTTAACATCTAATCTAATCTAACACCTAACCTAACCTAACCTAACCTAACCCAACCTAACCTAACCTAACCTAACCTAACCAAGCCTAACCTAACCTAACCTAACCTAACCTAACCTAACAACCTAACCTAACCTAACCTAACCTAACGTCTAATCTAGTCTAACATCGAACATCTAACTTCCTATTTAATATAATCTAACATCTAACATCTAACCTAACCTAACCTAACATAACATAACCTAACCTAACCTAACCTAACCTAACCTCACCTAACCTAACCTAACCTAACTTAACCCAACCTAACCTAACCTAACCTAACCTAACCTAACATCTAATCTAATCTAACATCTAACATCTAACGTAACATCTAATCCTAAACTAACCTAACCTAACCTAACATCTAATCTAATCTAACATCTAACATCTAACTTAACATCTAATCTAATCTAACATCTAACACCTAACCTAACCTAACCTAACCTAACCTAACCTAACCTAAACTAACCTAAGCTTACCTAACCTACCCTAACCTAACCTAACCTAACCTAACCTAACCTAACAACCTAACCTAACCTAACCTAACGTCTAATCTAGTCTAACATCGAACATCTAACTTCCCATTTAATATAATCTAACATCTAACCTAACCTAACCTAACCTAACCTCACCTCACCTCACCTAACCTAACCTCACCTCACCTCACCTAACCTAACCTAACCTAACATCTAATCTAATCTAACATCTAACATCTAGCCTAACATCTCATCCTAACCTAACCTAACCTAACCTAACAACCTAACCTAACCTAACCTAACCTAACGTCTAATCTAGTCTAACATCGAACATCGAACTTCCCATTTATTATAATCTAACATCTAACATCTAACCTAACCTAACCTAACCTAATATAACCTAACCTAACCTAACCTCACCTCACCTAACCTAACCTAACTTAACCCAACCTAACCTAACCTAACCTAACATCTAATCTAATCTAACATCTAACGTAACATCTAATCCTAAACTAACCTAACCTAACCTAACCTAACCTAACATCTAATCTATTCTAACATCTAACATCTAACTTAACATCTAATCTAATCTAACATCTAACACCTAACCTAACCTAACCTAACCTAACAACCTAACCTAACCTAACCTAACCTAACGTCTAATCTAGTCTAACATCGAACATCTAACTTCCCATTTATTATAATCTAACATCTAACATCTAACCTAACCTAACCTAACCTAACATAACCTAACCTAACCTAACCTAACCTAACCTAACCCCACCTCACCTAACCTAACCTAACCTAACTTAACCCAACCTAACCTAACCTAACCTAACCTAAGATCTAATCTAATCTAACATCTAACATCTAACGTAACATCTAATCGTAAACTAACCTAACCTAACCTAACCTAACATCTAATCTATTCTAACATCTAACTTAACATCTAATCTAATCTAACATCTAACACCTAACCTAACCTAACCTAACCTAACCTAACCTAACCTAACCTAACCTAGCCTAAACTAACCTAACCTAACCTAACCTAACCTAACCTAACCTAACCTGACCTAACCTTACCTAACCTAACCTAACCTAACGTCTAATCTAGTCTAACATCGAACATCTAACTTCCCATCTAATATAATCTAACATCTAACATCTAACCTAACCTAACCTAACCAAACCTAACATACCCTAACCTAACCTAACCTCACCTCACCTAACCTAACCTAACCTAACCTAACATCTAATCTAATCTAACATCTAAGATCTAACCTAACATCTCATCCTAACCTAACCTTACCTAACCTAACCTAACCTAACCTAACCTAACCTGACCTAACTTAACCTAACCTAACCTAACCTAACCTAACCTAACCTAACCTAACAACCTAACCTAACCTAACCTAACGTCTAATCTAGTCTAACATCGAACATCTAACTTCCCATTTAATATAATCTAACATCTAACATCTAACTTAACCTAACCTAACCTAACCTAACATAACCTAACCTAACCTAACCTAACCTCACCTAACCTAACCTAACTTAACCCAACCTAACCTAACCTAACCTAACATCTAATCTAATCTAACATCTAACATCTAACGTAACGTCTAATCCTAAACTAACCTAACCTAACCTAACCTAACATCTAATCTATTCTAACATCTAACACCTAACCTAACCTAACCTAACCTAACCTAACCAAACCTCACCGAACCTAACCTAACTTAACCTAACCTAACCTAACCTAACCTAACCTAACCTAATTTAACCTAACCTAACCTAACCTATTCTAACCTAACCTAACCTAACCTAACCTAACCTAACGTAACCTAACCTAACCTAACCTAACCTAACCTAACCAAACCTAACCTAACCTAACCTAACCTAACGTCTAATCTAGACT
This sequence comes from Dermacentor andersoni, assembly GCF_023375885.2. Classification (NCBI taxonomy): domain Eukaryota; kingdom Metazoa; phylum Arthropoda; class Arachnida; order Ixodida; family Ixodidae; genus Dermacentor; species Dermacentor andersoni. Next base: position 226,637 of record NW_027314764.1, read on the forward strand.
AACATCGAACATCTAACTTCCCATCTAATATAATCTAACATCTAACATCTAACCTAACCTAACCTAACCTAACCTAACCTAACATAACCTAACCTAACCTAACCTAACCTCACCTCACCTCACCTCACCTAACCTAACCTAACCTAACCTAACATCTAATCTAATCTAACATCTAACATCTAACCTAACATCTAATCCTAACCTAACCTAACCTAACCTAACCTAACCTAACCTAACATAACCTAACCTAACCTAACCTCACCTCACCTCACCTCACCTAACCTAACCTAACTTAACCCAACCTAACCTAACCTAACCTAACCTAACATCTAATCTAATCTAACATCTAACATCTAATGTAACATCTAATCCTAAACTAACCTAACCTAACCTAACCTAACATCTAATCTAATCTAACATCTAACTTAACATCTAATCTAATCTAGCATCTAACACCTAACCTAACCTAACCTAACCTAACCTAACCTTACCTAACCTAACAACCTAACCTAACCTAACCTAACCTAACGTCTAATCTAGTCTAACATCTAACATCTAACCTAACCTAACCTAACCTAACCTAACCTTACATAACCTAACCTAACCTAACCTAACCTAACCTCACCTCACCTAACCTAACCTAACCTAACCTAACCTAACCTAACCTAACATCTAATCTAATCTAACATCTAACATCTAACGTAACATCTAATCCTAAACTAACCTAACCTAACCTAACCTAACCTAACATCTAATCTAATCTAACATCTAACATCTAACTTAACATCTAATCTAATCTAACATCTAACACCTAACCTAACCTAACCTAACCTAACCTAACCTAACCTAGCCTAACCTAACCTAACCTAACCTAACCTAACCTAACCTAACCTAACCTACCCTAACCTAACCTAACCTAACCTAACCTAACCTAACCTAACCTAACCAAACCAAACCTAACCTAACCTAACCTAACCTCACCTAACCTAACAACCTAACCTAACCTAACCTAACGTCTAATCTAGTCTAACATCGAACATCTAACTTCCCATCTAATATAATCTAACATCTAACATCTAACCTAACCTAACCTAACCTAACCTAACATAACCTAACCTAACCTAACCTAACCTCACCTCACATCACCTAACCTAACCTAACCTAACATCTAATCTAATCTAACATCTAACCTAACCTATAATCCTAACCTAACCTAACCTAACCTAACATCTAATCTAATCTAACATCTAACATCTAACTTAACATCTAATCTAATCTAACATCTAACACCTAACCTAACCTAACCTAACCTAACCTAACCTAACCTAGCCTAACCTAACCTAACCTAACCTAACCTAACCTAACCTAACCTAACCTAACCTAACAACCTAACCCAACCTAACCTAACCTAACGTCTAATCTAGTCTAACATCGAACATCTAACTTCCCATTTAATATAATCTAACATCTAACCTAACCTAACCTAACCTAACGTAACATAACCTAACCTAACCTAACCTAACCTCACCTCACCTAACCTAACCTAACCTAACCTAACCCAACCTAACCTAACCTAACCTAACCTAACATCTAATCTAATCTAACATCTAACATCTAACGTAACATCTAATCCTAAACTAACCTAACCTAACCTAACCTAACCTAACATCTAATCTAATCTAACATCTAACATCTAACTTAACATCTAATCTAATCTAACATCTAACACCTAACCTAACCTAGCCTAACCTAACCTAACCTAACCTAGCCTAACCTAACCTAACCTAACCTAACCTAACCTAACCTAACCTAACCTAACCTAACCTAACCTAACCAAACCTAACGTCTAATCTAGTCTAACATCGAACATCTAACTTCCCATCTAATATAATCTAACATCTAACATCTAACCTAACCTAACCTAACCTAACATAACCTAACCTAACCTAACCTTACCTCACCTAACCTAAGCTAACCTAACCTAACCTAACATCTAATCTAATCTAACATCGAACATCTAACTTCCCATCTAATATAATCTAACATCTAACCTAACCTAACCTAACCTAACCTAACATAACCTAACCTAACCTAACCTCACCTCACCTAACCTAACCTAACCTAACCTAACCCAACCTAACCTAACCTAACCTAATCTAACATCTAATCTAACCTAACATCTAACATCTAACGTAACATCTAATCCTAAGCTAACCTAACCTAACATCTAATCTAATCTAACATCTAACATCTAACTTAACATCTAATCTAATCTAACATCTAACACCTAACCTAACCTAACCTAACCTTACCTAACCTAACCTAACCTAACCTAACCTAACCTAACCTAACCTAACCTAACCAAACCTCACCTAACCTAACCTAACTTAACCTAACCTAACCTAACCTAACCTAATTTAACCTAACCTAACCTAACCTATTCTAACCTAACCTAACCTAACCTAACCTAACCTAACGTAACCTAACCTAACCTCACCTAACCTAACCTAACCTAACCTAACCTAACCTAACCTAACCTAACCAAACCTAACCTAACCTAACCTAACCTAACCTAACCTAACCTAACCTAACCTAACCTAACCTAACCTAACCTAACCTAACCTAACCTAACCTAACCTAACCTAACCTAACCTAACCTAACCTAACATAACCTAACCTAACCTAACCTAACCTCACCTCACCTAACCTAACCTAACCTAACCTAACATCTAATCTAATCTAACATCTAACATCTAACCTAACATCTAATCCTAACCTAACCTAACCTAATCTAACCTAACCTAACCTAACCTAACATAACCTAACCTAACCTAACCTCACCTCACCTCACCTCACCTAACCTAACCTAACTTAACCCAACCTAACCTAACCTAACCTAACCTAACATCTAATCTAATCTAACATCTAACATCTAATGTAACATCTAATCCTAAACTAACCTAACCTAACCTAACCTAACATCTAATCTAATCTAACATCTAACACCTAACTTAACATCTAATCTAATCTAGCATCTAACACCTAACCTAACCTAACCTAACCTTACCTAACCTAACAACCTAACCTAACGTCTAATCTAGTCTAACATCTAACATCTAACCTAACCTAACCTAACCTAACCTTACATAACCTAACCTAACCTAACCTAACCTAACCTAACCTCACCTCACCTAACCTAACCTTACCTAACCTAACCCAACCTAACCTAACCTAACCTAACATCTAATCTAATCTAACATCTAACATCTAACGTAACATCTAATCCTAAACTAACCTAACCTAACCTAACCTAACCTAACCTAACCTAGCCTAAACTAACCTAACCTAACCTCACCTCACCTAACCTAACCTAACCTAACCTAACATCTAATCTAATCTAACATCTAACATCTAACCTAACATCTAATCCTAACCTAACCTAACCTAACCTAACCTAACCTAACCTAACCTAACCTAACATAACCTAACCTAACCTAACCTCACCTCACCTCACCTCACCTAACCTAACCTAACTTAACCCAACCTAACCTAACCTAACCTAACCTAACATCTAATCTAATCTAACATCTAACATCTAATGTAACATCTAATCCTAAACTAACCTAACCTAACCTAACCTAACATCTAATCTAATCTAACATCTAACACCTAACTTAACATCTAATCTAATCTAGCATCTAACACCTAACCTAACCTAACCTAACCTAACCTAACCTAACCTTACCTAACCTAACAACCTAACCTAACCTAACCAAACCTAACCTAACCTAACCTAACGTCTAATCTAGTCTAACATCGAACATCTAACTTCCCATCTAATATAATCTAACATCTAACATCTAACCTAACCTAACCTAACCTAACATAACCTAACCTAACCTAACCTAACCTTACCTCACCTAACCTAAGCTAACCTAACCTAACCTAACATCTAATCTAATCTAACATCTAACATCTAACCTAACATCTAATCCTAACCTAACCTAACCTAACCTAACCTAACCTAACCTCTAATCTAGTCTAACATCGAACATCTAACTTCCCATCTAATATAATCTAACATCTAACATCTAACCTAACCTAACCTAACCTAACCTAACATAACCTAACCTAACCTAACCTCACCTCACCTAACCTAACCTAACCTAACCCAACCTAACCTAACCTAACCTAACCTAATCTAACATCTAATCTAACCTAACATCTAACATCTAACGTAACATCTAATCCTAAACTAACCTAACCTAACATCTAATCTAATCTAACATCTAACATCTAACTTAACATATAATCTAATCTAACATCTAACACCTAACCTAACCTAACCTTACCTAACCTAACCTAACCTAACCTAACCTAACCTAACCTAACCTAACCTAACCTAACCAAACCTCACCTAACCTAACCTAACTTAACCTAACCTAACCTAACCTAACCTAATTTAACCTAACCTAACCTAACCTATTCTAACCTAACCTAACCTAACCTAACCTAACCTAACGTAACCTAACCTAACCTAACCTAACCTAACCTAACCTAACCTAACCTAACCTAACCAAACCTAACCTAACCTAACCTAACCTAACCTAACCTAACCTAACGTCTAATCTAGTCTAACATCGAACATCTAACTTCCCATCTAATATAATCTAACATCTAACATCTAACCTAACCTAACCTAACCTAACCTCACCTCACCTCACCTAACCTAACCTCACCTCACCTCACCTCACCTAACCTAACCTAACTTAACCCAACCTAACCTAACCTAACCTAACCTAACATCTAATCTAATCTAACATCTAATGTAACATCTAATCCTAAACTAACCTAACCTAACCTAACCTAACATCTAATCTAATCTAACATCTAACACCTAACTTAACATCTAATCTAATCTAGCATCTAACACCTAACCTAACCTAACCTAACCTAACCTAACCTTACCTAACCTAACAACCTAACCTAACCTAACCTAACGTCTAATCTAGTCTAACATCTAACATCTAACCTAACCTAACCTAACCTAACCTAACCTTACATAACCTAACCTAACCTAACCTAACCTAACCTCACCTCACCTAACCTAACCTAACCTAACCTAACCCAACCTAACCTAACCTAACCTAACCTAACATCTAATCTAATCTAACATCTAACATCTAACGTAACATCTAATCCTAAACTAACCTAACCTAACCTAACCTAACCTAACCTAGCCTAAACTAACCTAACCTAACCTAACCTAACCTAACCTAACCTAACCTAACCTAACCTAACCTGACCTAACCTTACCTAACCTAACCTAACCTAACGTCTAATCTAGTCTAACATCGAACATCTAACTTCCCATCTAATATAATCTAACATCTAACATCTAACCTAACCTAACCTAACCTAACCTAACCTAACCTAACCTAACCTAACCTAACCTAACCTAACCTAACCTAACCTAACCTAACCTAACCTAACCTAACCTAACCTAACCTAACCTAACCTAACCTCACCTCCCCTAACCTAACCTAACTTAACCCAACCTAACCTAACCTAACATAACCTAACATCTAATCTAATCTAACATCTAACATCTAACGTAACATCTAATCCTAAACTAACCTAACCTAACCTAACATCTAATCTATTCTAATATCTAACATCTAACTTAACATCTAATCTAATCTAACACCTAACCTAACCTAACCTAACCTAACCCAACCTAACCTAACCTAACCTAACCTAACCAAGCCTAACCTAACCTAACCTAACCTAACCTAACCTAACCTAACCTAACAACCTAACCTAACCTAACCTAACCTAACGTCTAATCTAGTCTAACATCGAACATCTAACTTCCTATTTAATATAATCTAACATCTAACATCTAACCTAACCTAACCTAACATAACATAACCTAACCTAACCTAACCTAACCTAACCTCACCTAACCTAACCTAACCTAACTTAACCCAACCTAACCTAACCTAACCTAACCTAACATCTAATCTAATCTAACATCTAACATCTAACGTAACATCTAATCCTAAACTAACCTAACCTAACCTAACATCTAATCTAATCTAACATCTAACATCTAACTTAACATCTAATCTAATCTAACATCTAACACCTAACCTAACCTAACCTAACCTAACCTAACCTAACCTAACCTAAACTAACCTAAGCTTACCTAACCTACCCTAACCTAACCTAACCTAACCTAACCTAACCTAACCTAACAACCTAACCTAACCTAACCTAACGTCTAATCTAGTCTAACATCGAACATCTAACTTCCCATTTAATATAATCTAACATCTAACCTAACCTAACCTAACCTAACCTCACCTCACCTCACCTAACCTAACCTCACCTCACCTCACCTAACCTAACCTAACCTAACATCTAATCTAATCTAACATCTAACATCTAGCCTAACATCTCATCCTAACCTAACCTAACAACCTAACCTAACCTAACCTAACCTAACGTCTAATCTAGTCTAACATCGAACATCGAACTTCCCATTTATTATAATCTAACATCTAACATCTAACCTAACCTAACCTAACCTAATATAACCTAACCTAACCTAACCTCACCTCACCTCACCTAACCTAACCTAACTTAACCCAACCTAACCTAACCTAACCTAACATCTAATCTAATCTAACATCTAACGTAACATCTAATCCTAACCTAACCTAACCTAACCTAACCTAACCTAACCTAACCTAACCTAACCTAACCTAACCTAACCTAACATAACCTAACCTAACCTAACCTAACCTCACCTCACCTAACCTAACCTAACCTAACATCTAATCTAATCTAACATCTAACATCTAACCTAACATCTAATCCTAACCTAACCTAACCTAACCTAACCTAACCTAACCTAACCTAACATAACCTAACCTAACCTAACCTCACCTCACCTCACCTCACCTAACCTAACCTAACTTAACCCAACCTAACCTAACCTAACCTAACCTAACATCTAATCTAATCTAACATCTAACATCTAATGTAACATCTAATCCTAAACTAACCTAACCTAACCTAACCTAACATCTAATCTAATCTAACATCTAACACCTAACTTAACATCTAATCTAATCTAGCATCTAACACCTAACCTAACCTAACCTAACCTTACCTAACCTAACAACCTAACCTAACGTCTAATCTAGTCTAACATCTAACATCTAACCTAACCTAACCTAACCTAACCTTACATAACCTAACCTAACCTAACCTAACCTAACCTAACCTCACCTCACCTAACCTAACCTTACCTAACCTAACCCAACCTAACCTAACCTAACCTAACATCTAATCTAATCTAACATCTAACATCTAACGTAACATCTAATCCTAAACTAACCTAACCTAACCTAACCTAACCTAACCTAACCTAGCCTAAACTAACCTAACCTAACCTCACCTCACCTAACCTAACCTAACCTAACCTAACATCTAATCTAATCTAACATCTAACATCTAACCTAACATCTAATCCTAACCTAACCTAACCTAACCTAACCTAACCTAACCTAACCTAACATAACCTAACCTAACCTAACCTCACCTCACCTCACCTCACCTAACCTAACCTAACTTAACCCAACCTAACCTAACCTAACCTAACCTAACATCTAATCTAATCTAACATCTAACATCTAATGTAACATCTAATCCTAAACTAACCTAACCTAACCTAACCTAACATCTAATCTAATCTAACATCTAACACCTAACTTAACATCTAATCTAATCTAGCATCTAACACCTAACCTAACCTAACCTAACCTAACCTAACCTAACCTTACCTAACCTAACAACCTAACCTAACCTAACCAAACCTAACCTAACCTAACCTAACGTCTAATCTAGTCTAACATCGAACATCTAACTTCCCATCTAATATAATCTAACATCTAACATCTAACCTAACCTAACCTAACCTAACATAACCTAACCTAACCTAACCTAACCTTACCTCACCTAACCTAAGCTAACCTAACCTAACCTAACATCTAATCTAATCTAACATCGAACATCTAACCTAACATCTAATCCTAACCTAACCTAACCTAACCTAACCTAACCTAACCTAACCTCTAATCTAGTCTAACATCGAACATCTAACTTCCCATCTAATATAATCTAACATCTAACATCTAACCTAACCTAACCTAACCTAACCTAACATAACCTAACCTAACCTAACCTCACCTCACCTAACCTAACCTAACCTAACCCAACCTAACCTAACCTAACCTAACCTAATCTAACATCTAATCTAACCTAACATCTAACATCTAACGTAACATCTAATCCTAAACTAACCTAACCTAACATCTAATCTAATCTAACATCTAACATCTAACTTAACATATAATCTAATCTAACATCTAACACCTAACCTAACCTAACCTTACCTAACCTAACCTAACCTAACCTAACCTAACCTAACCTAACCTAACCTAACCTAACCAAACCTCACCTAACCTAACCTAACTTAACCTAACCTAACCTAACCTAACCTAATTTAACCTAACCTAACCTAACCTATTCTAACCTAACCTAACCTAACCTAACCTAACCTAACGTAACCTAACCTAACCTAACCTAACCTAACCTAACCTAACCTAACCTAACCAAACCTAACCTAACCTAACCTAACCTAACCTAACCTAACCTAACGTCTAATCTAGTCTAACATCGAACATCTAACTTCCCATCTAATATAATCTAACATCTAACATCTAACCTAACCTAACCTAACCTAACCTCACCTCACCTCACCTAACCTAACCTCACCTCACCTCACCTCACCTAACCTAACCTAACTTAACCCAACCTAACCTAACCTAACCTAACCTAACATCTAATCTAATCTAACATCTAATGTAACATCTAATCCTAAACTAACCTAACCTAACCTAACCTAACATCTAATCTAATCTAACATCTAACACCTAACTTAACATCTAATCTAATCTAGCATCTAACACCTAACCTAACCTAACCTAACCTAACCTAACCTTACCTAACCTAACAACCTAACCTAACCTAACCTAACGTCTAATCTAGTCTAACATCTAACATCTAACCTAACCTAACCTAACCTAACCTAACCTTACATAACCTAACCTAACCTAACCTAACCTAACCTAACCTCACCTCACCTAACCTAACCTAACCTAACCTAACCCAACCTAACCTAACCTAACCTAACCTAACATCTAATCTAATCTAACATCTAACATCTAACGTAACATCTAATCCTAAACTAACCTAACCTAACCTAACCTAACCTAACCTAGCCTAAACTAACCTAACCTAACCTAACCTAACCTAACCTAACCTAACCTAACCTAACCTAACCTGACCTAACCTTACCTAACCTAACCTAACCTAACGTCTAATCTAGTCTAACATCGAACATCTAACTTCCCATCTAATATAATCTAACATCTAACATCTAACCTAACCTAACCTAACCTAACCTAACCTAACCTAACCTAACCTAACCTAACCTAACCTAACCTAACCTAACCTAACCTAACCTAACCTAACCTAACCTAACCTAACCTAACCTAACCTAACCTAACCTCACCTCCCCTAACCTAACCTAACTTAACCCAACCTAACCTAACCTAACATAACCTAACATCTAATCTAATCTAACATCTAACATCTAACGTAACATCTAATCCTAAACTAACCTAACCTAACCTAACATCTAATCTATTCTAATATCTAACATCTAACTTAACATCTAATCTAATCTAACACCTAACCTAACCTAACCTAACCTAACCCAACCTAACCTAACCTAACCTAACCTAACCAAGCCTAACCTAACCTAACCTAACCTAACCTAACCTAACCTAACAACCTAACCTAACCTAACCTAACCTAACGTCTAATCTAGTCTAACATCGAACATCTAACTTCCTATTTAATATAATCTAACATCTAACATCTAACCTAACCTAACCTAACATAACATAACCTAACCTAACCTAACCTAACCTAACCTCACCTAACCTAACCTAACCTAACTTAACCCAACCTAACCTAACCTAACCTAACCTAACATCTAATCTAATCTAACATCTAACATCTAACGTAACATCTAATCCTAAACTAACCTAACCTAACCTAACATCTAATCTAATCTAACATCTAACATCTAACTTAACATCTAATCTAATCTAACATCTAACACCTAACCTAACCTAACCTAACCTAACCTAACCTAACCTAACCTAAACTAACCTAAGCTTACCTAACCTACCCTAACCTAACCTAACCTAACCTAACCTAACCTAACCTAACAACCTAACCTAACCTAACCTAACGTCTAATCTAGTCTAACATCGAACATCTAACTTCCCATTTAATATAATCTAACATCTAACCTAACCTAACCTAACCTAACCTCACCTCACCTCACCTAACCTAACCTCACCTCACCTCACCTAACCTAACCTAACCTAACATCTAATCTAATCTAACATCTAACATCTAGCCTAACATCTCATCCTAACCTAACCTAACAACCTAACCTAACCTAACCTAACCTAACGTCTAATCTAGTCTAACATCGAACATCGAACTTCCCATTTATTATAATCTAACATCTAACATCTAACCTAACCTAACCTAACCTAATATAACCTAACCTAACCTAACCTCACCTCACCTAACCTAACCTAACTTAACCCAACCTAACCTAACCTAACCTAACATCTAATCTAATCTAACATCTAACGTAACATCTAATCCTAAACTAACCTAACCTAACCTAACCTAACCTAACATCTAATCTATTCTAACATCTAACATCTAACTTAACATCTAATCTAATCTAACATCTAACACCTAACCTAACCTAACCTAACCTAACAACCTAACCTAACCTAACCTAACCTAACGTCTAATCTAGTCTAACATCGAACATCTAACTTCCCATTTATTATAATCTAACATGTAACATCTAACCTAACCTAACCTAACCTAACATAACCTAACCTAACCTAACCTAACCTAACCTAACCCCACCTCACCTAACCTAACCTAACCTAACTTAACCCAACCTAACCTAACCTAACCTAACCTAAGATCTAATCTAATCTAACATCTAACATCTAACGTAACATCTAATCCTAAACTAACCTAACCTAACCTAACCTAACATCTAATCTATTCTAACATCTAACTTAACATCTAATCTAATCTAACATCTAACACCTAACCTAACCTAACCTAACCTAACCTAACCTAACCTAACCTAACCTAGCCTAAACTAACCTAACCTAACCTAACCTAACCTAACCTAACCTAACCTGACCTAACCTTACCTAACCTAACCTAACCTAACGTCTAATCTAGTCTAACATCGAACATCTAACTTCCCATCTAATATAATCTAACATCTAACATCTAACCTAACCTAACCTAACCAAACCTAACATACCCTAACCTAACCTAACCTCACCTCACCTAACCTAACCTAACCTAACCTAACATCTAATCTAATCTAACATCTAAGATCTAACCTAACATCTCATCCTAACCTAACCTTACCTAACCTAACCTAACCTAACCTAACCTAACCTGACCTAACTTAACCTAACCTAACCTAACCTAACCTAACCTAACCTAACAACCTAACCTAACCTAACCTAACGTCTAATCTAGTCTAACATCGAACATCTAACTTCCCATTTAATATAATCTAACATCTAACATCTAACTTAACCTAACCTAACCTAACCTAACATAACCTAACCTAACCTAACCTCACCTAACCTAACCTAACTTAACCCAACCTAACCTAACCTAACCTAACATCTAATCTAATCTAACATCTAACATCTAACGTAACGTCTAATCCTAAACTAACCTAACCTAACCTAACCTAACATCTAATCTATTCTAACATCTAACACCTAACCTAACCTAACCTAACCTAACCTAACCAAACCTCACCGAACCTAACCTAACTTAACCTAACCTAACCTAACCTAACCTAACCTAATTTAACCTAACCTAACCTAACCTATTCTAACCTAACCTAACCTAACCTAACCTAACCTAACGTAACCTAACCTAACCTAACCTAACCTAACCTAACCTAACCAAACCTAACCTAACCTAACCTAACCTAACGTCTAATCTAGACTAACATCGAACATCTAACTTCCCATCTAATATAATCTAACATCTAACATCTAACCTAACCTAACCTAACCTAACCTAACCTAACATAACCTAACCTAACCTAACCTAACCTCACCTCACCTCACCTCACCTAACCTAACCTAACCTAACCTAACATCTAATCTAATCTAACATCTAACATCTAACCTAACATCTAATCCTAACCTAACCTAACCTAACCTAACCTAACCTAACCTAACCTAACATAACCTAACCTAACCTAACCTCACCTCACCTCACCTCACCTAACCTAACCTAACTTAACCCAACCTAACCTAACCTAAACTAACCTAACATCTAATCTAATCTAACATCTAACATCTAATGTAACATCTAATCCTAAACTAACCTAACCTAACCTAACCTAACATCTAATCTAATCTAACATCTAACTTAACATCTAATCTAATCTAGCATCTAACACCTAACCTAACCTAACCTAACCTAACCTAACCTTACCTAACCTAACAACCTAACCTAACCTAACCTAACCTAACGTCTAATCTAGTCTAACATCTAACATCTAACCTAACCTAACCTAACCTAACCTAACCTTACATAACCTAACCTAACCTAACCTAACCTAACCTCACCTCACCTAACCTAACCTAACCTAACCTAACATCTAATCTAATCTAACATCTAACATCTAACGTAACATCTAATCCTAAACTAACCTAACCTAACCTAACCTAACATCTAATCTAATCTAACATCTAACATCTAACTTAACATCTAATCTAATCTAACATCTAACACCTAACCTAACCTAACCTAACCTAACCTAACCTAACCTAACCTAGCCTAACCTAACCTAACCTAACCTAACCTAACCTAACCTAACCTAACCTACCCTAACCTAACCTAACCTAACCTAACCTAACCTAACCTAACCTAACCAAACCAAACCTAACCTAACCTAACCTAACCTCACCTAACCTAACAACCTAACCTAACCTAACCTAACGTCTAATCTAGTCTAACATCGAACATCTAACTTCCCATCTAATATAATCTAACATCTAACATCTAACCTAACCTAACCTAACCTAACCTAACATAACCTAACCTAACCTAACCTAACCTCACCTCACATCACCTAACCTAACCTAACCTAACATCTAATCTAATCTAACATCTAACCTAACCTATAATCCTAACCTAACCTAACCTAACCTAACATCTAATCTAATCTAACATCTAACATCTAACTTAACATCTAATCTAATCTAACATCTAACACCTAACCTAACCTAACCTAACCTAACCTAACCTAACCTAGCCTAACCTAACCTAACCTAACCTAACCTAACCTAACCTAACCTAACCTAACCTAACAACCTAACCCAACCTAACCTAACCTAACGTCTAATCTAGTCTAACATCGAACATCTAACTTCCCATTTAATATAATCTAACATCTAACCTAACCTAACCTAACCTAACCTAACATAACCTAACCTAACCTAACCTAACCTCACCTCACCTAACCTAACCTAACCTAACCTAACCCAACCTAACCTAACCTAACCTAACCTAACATCTAATCTAATCTAACATCTAACATCTAACGTAACATCTAATCCTAAACTAACCTAACCTAACCTAACCTAACCTAACATCTAATCTAATCTAACATCTAACATCTAACTTAACATCTAATCTAATCTAACATCTAACACCTAACCTAACCTAGCCTAACCTAACCTAACCTAACCTAGCCTAACCTAACCTAACCTAACCTAACCTAACCTAACCTAACCTAACCTAACCTAACCTAACCTAACCTAACCTAACCTAACCAAACCTAACCTAACCTAACCTAACGTCTAATCTAGTCTAACATCGAACATCTAACTTCCCATCTAATATAATCTAACATCTAACATCTAACCTAACCTAACCTAACCTAACATAACCTAACCTAACCTAACCTTACCTCACCTAACCTAAGCTAACCTAACCTAACCTAACATCTAATCTAATCTAACATCGAACATCTAACTTCCCATCTAATATAATCTAACATCTAACCTAACCTAACCTAACCTAACCTAACATAACCTAACCTAACCTAACCTCACCTCACCTAACCTAACCTAACCTAACCTAACCCAACCTAACCTAACCTAACCTAATCTAACATCTAATCTAACCTAACATCTAACATCTAACGTAACATCTAATCCTAAGCTAACCTAACCTAACATCTAACGTAACATCTAATCCTAAGCTAACCTAACCTAACATCTAATCTAATCTAACATCTAACATCTAACTTAACATCTAATCTAATCTAACATCTAACACCTAACCTAACCTAACCTAACCTTACCTAACCTAACCTAACCTAACCTAACCTAACCTAACCTAACCTAACCTAACCTAACTAAACCTCACCTAACCTAACCTAACTTAACCTAACCTAACCTAACCTAACCTAATTTAACCTAACCTAACCTAACCTATTCTAACCTAACCTAACCTAACCTAACCTAACCTAACGTAACCTAACCTAACCTCACCTAACCTAACCTAACCTAACCTAACCTAACCTAACCTAACCAAACCTAACCTAACCTAACCTAACCTAACCTAACCTAACCTAACCTAACCTAACCTAACCTAACCTAACCTAACCTAACCTAACCTAACCTAACCTCACCTAACATAACCTAACCTAACCTAACCTAACCTCACCTCACCTAACCTAACCTAACCTAACCTAACATCTAATCTAATCTAACATCTAACATCTAACCTAACATCTAATCCTAACCTAACCTAACCTAACCTAACCTAACCTAACCTAACCTAACATAACCTAACCTAACCTAACCTCACCTCACCTCACCTCACCTAACCTAACCTAACTTAACCCAACCTAACCTAACCTAACCTAACCTAACATCTAATCTAATCTAACATCTAACATCTAATGTAACATCTAATCCTAAACTAACCTAACCTAACCTAACCTAACATCTAATCTAATCTAACATCTAACACCTAACTTAACATCTAATCTAATCTAGCATCTAACACCTAACCTAACCTAACCTAACCTAACCTAACCTAACCTTACCTAACCTAACAACCTAACCTAACGTCTAATCTAGTCTAACATCTAACATCTAACCTAACCTAACCTAACCTAACCTTACATAACCTAACCTAACCTAACCTAACCTAACCTAACCTCACCTCACCTAACCTAACCTAACCTAACCTAACCCAACCTAACCTAACCTAACCTAACATCTAATCTAATCTAACATCTAACATCTAACGTAACATCTAATCCTAAACTAACCTAACCTAACCTAACCTAACCTAACCTAGCCTAAACTAACCTAACCTAACCTCACCTCACCTAACCTAACCTAACCTAACCTAACATCTAATCTAATCTAACATCTAACATCTAACCTAACATCTAATCCTAACCTAACCTAACCTAACCTAACCTAACCTAACCTAACCTAACATAACCTAACCTAACCTAACCTCACCTCACCTCACCTCACCTAACCTAACCTAACTTAACCCAACCTAACCTAACCTAACCTAACCTAACATCTAATCTAATCTAACATCTAACATCTAATGTAACATCTAATCCTAAACTAACCTAACCTAACCTAACATCTAATCTAATCTAACATCTAACACCTAACTTAACATCTAATCTAATCTAGCATCTAACACCTAACCTAACCTAACCTAACCTAACCTAACCTAACCTTACCTAACCTAACAACCTAACCTAACCTAAGCAAACCTAACCTAACCTAACCTAACGTCTAATCTAGTCTAACATCTAACATCTAACCTAACCTAACCTAACCTAACCTAACCTTACATAACCTAACCTAACCTAACCTAACCTAACCTCACCTCACCTAACCTAACCTAACCTAACCTAACATCTAATCTAATCTAACATCTAACATCTAACGTAACATCTAATCCTAAACTAACCTAACCTAACCTAACCTAACATCTAATCTAATCTAACATCTAACATCTAACTTAACATCTAATCTAATCTAACATCTAACACCTAACCTAACCTAACCTAACCTAACCTAACCTAACCTAACCTAGCCTAACCTAACCTAACCTAACCTAACCTAACCTAACCTAACCTAACCTACCCTAACCTAACCTAACCTAACCTAACCTAACCTAACCTAACCTAACCAAACCAAACCTAACCTAACCTAACCTAACCTCACCTAACCTAACAACCTAACCTAACCTAACCTAACGTCTAATCTAGTCTAACATCGAACATCTAACTTCCCATCTAATATAATCTAACATCTAACATCTAACCTAACCTAACCTAACCTAACCTAACATAACCTAACCTAACCTAACCTAACCTCACCTCACATCACCTAACCTAACCTAACCTAACATCTAATCTAATCTAACATCTAACCTAACCTATAATCCTAACCTAACCTAACCTAACCTAACATCTAATCTAATCTAACATCTAACATCTAACTTAACATCTAATCTAATCTAACATCTAACACCTAACCTAACCTAACCTAACCTAACCTAACCTAACCTAGCCTAACCTAACCTAACCTAACCTAACCTAACCTAACCTAACCTAACCTAACCTAACAACCTAACCCAACCTAACCTAACCTAACGTCTAATCTAGTCTAACATCGAACATCTAACTTCCCATTTAATATAATCTAACATCTAACCTAACCTAACCTAACCTAACCTAACATAACCTAACCTAACCTAACCTAACCTCACCTCACCTAACCTAACCTAACCTAACCTAACCCAACCTAACCTAACCTAACCTAACCTAACATCTAATCTAATCTAACATCTAACATCTAACGTAACATCTAATCCTAAACTAACCTAACCTAACCTAACCTAACCTAACATCTAATCTAATCTAACATCTAACATCTAACTTAACATCTAATCTAATCTAACATCTAACACCTAACCTAACCTAGCCTAACCTAACCTAACCTAACCTAGCCTAACCTAACCTAACCTAACCTAACCTAACCTAACCTAACCTAACCTAACCTAACCTAACCTAACCTAACCTAACCTAACCAAACCTAACCTAACCTAACCTAACGTCTAATCTAGTCTAACATCGAACATCTAACTTCCCATCTAATATAATCTAACATCTAACATCTAACCTAACCTAACCTAACCTAACATAACCTAACCTAACCTAACCTTACCTCACCTAACCTAAGCTAACCTAACCTAACCTAACATCTAATCTAATCTAACATCGAACATCTAACTTCCCATCTAATATAATCTAACATCTAACCTAACCTAACCTAACCTAACCTAACATAACCTAACCTAACCTAACCTCACCTCACCTAACCTAACCTAACCTAACCTAACCCAACCTAACCTAACCTAACCTAATCTAACATCTAATCTAACCTAACATCTAACATCTAACGTAACATCTAATCCTAAGCTAACCTAACCTAACATCTAACGTAACATCTAATCCTAAGCTAACCTAACCTAACATCTAATCTAATCTAACATCTAACATCTAACTTAACATCTAATCTAATCTAACATCTAACACCTAACCTAACCTAACCTAACCTTACCTAACCTAACCTAACCTAACCTAACCTAACCTAACCTAACCTAACCTAACCTAACCAAACCTCACCTAACCTAACCTAACTTAACCTAACCTAACCTAACCTAACCTAATTTAACCTAACCTAACCTAACCTATTCTAACCTAACCTAACCTAACCTAACCTAACCTAACGTAACCTAACCTAACCTCACCTAACCTAACCTAACCTAACCTAACCTAACCTAACCTAACCAAACCTAACCTAACCTAACCTAACCTAACCTAACCTAACCTAACCTAACCTAACCTAACCTAACCTAACCTAACCTAACCTAACCTAACCTAACCTAACATAACCTAACCTAACCTAACCTAACCTCACCTCACCTAACCTAACCTAACCTAACCTAACATCTAATCTAATCTAACATCTAACATCTAACCTAACATCTAATCCTAACCTAACCTAACCTAACCTAACCTAACCTAACCTAACCTAACATAACCTAACCTAACCTAACCTCACCTCACCTCACCTCACCTAACCTAACCTAACTTAACCCAACCTAACCTAACCTAACCTAACCTAACATCTAATCTAATCTAACATCTAACATCTAATGTAACATCTAATCCTAAACTAACCTAACCTAACCTAACCTAACATCTAATCTAATCTAACATCTAACACCTAACTTAACATCTAATCTAATCTAGCATCTAACACCTAACCTAACCTAACCTAACCTAACCTAACCTAACCTTACCTAACCTAACAACCTAACCTAACGTCTAATCTAGTCTAACATCTAACATCTAACCTAACCTAACCTAACCTAACCTTACATAACCTAACCTAACCTAACCTAACCTAACCTAACCTCACCTCACCTAACCTAACCTAACCTAACCTAACCCAACCTAACCTAACCTAACCTAACATCTAATCTAATCTAACATCTAACATCTAACGTAACATCTAATCCTAAACTAACCTAACCTAACCTAACCTAACCTAACCTAGCCTAAACTAACCTAACCTAACCTCACCTCACCTAACCTAACCTAACCTAACCTAACATCTAATCTAATCTAACATCTAACATCTAACCTAACATCTAATCCTAACCTAACCTAACCTAACCTAACCTAACCTAACCTAACCTAACATAACCTAACCTAACCTAACCTCACCTCACCTCACCTCACCTAACCTAACCTAACTTAACCCAACCTAACCTAACCTAACCTAACCTAACATCTAATCTAATCTAACATCTAACATCTAATGTAACATCTAATCCTAAACTAACCTAACCTAACCTAACCTAACATCTAATCTAATCTAACATCTAACACCTAACTTAACATCTAATCTAATCTAGCATCTAACACCTAACCTAACCTAACCTAACCTAACCTAACCTAACCTTACCTAACCTAACAACCTAACCTAACCTAAGCAAACCTAACCTAACCTAACCTAACGTCTAATCTAGTCTAACATCGAACATCTAACTTCCCATCTAATATAATCTAACATCTAACATCTAACCTAACCTAACCTAACCTAACATAACCTAACCTAACCTAACCTAACCTTACCTCACCTAACCTAAGCTAACCTAACCTAACCTAACATCTAATCTAATCTAACATCTAACATCTAACCTAACATCTAATCCTAACCTAACCTAACCTAACCTAACCTAACCTAACCTAACCTCTAATCTAGTCTAACATCGAACATCTAACTTCCCATCTAATATAATCTAACATCTAACATCTAACCTAACCTAACCTAACCTAACCTAACATAACCTAACCTAACCTAACCTCACCTCACCTAACCTAACCTAACCTAACCCAACCTAACCTAACCTAACCTAACCTAATCTAACATCTAATCTAACCTAACATCTAACATCTAACGTAACATCTAATCCTAAACTAACCTAACCTAACATCTAATCTAATCTAACATCTAACATCTAACTTAACATATAATCTAATCTAACATCTAACACCTAACCTAACCTAACCTAACCTTACCTAACCTAACCTAACCTAACCTAACCTAACCTAACCTAACCTAACCTAACCTAACCTAACCTAAGCAAACCTCACCTAACCTAACCTAACTTAACCTAACCTAACCTAACCTAACCTAATTTAACCTAACCTAACCTAACCTATTCTAACCTAACCTAACCTAACCTAACCTAACCTAACGTAACCTAACCTAACCTAACCTAACCTAACCTAACCTAACCTAACCTAACCAAACCTAACCTAACCTAACCTAACCTAACCTAACCTAACCTAACCTAACGTCTAATCTAGTCTAACATCGAACATCTAACTTCCCATCTAATATAATCTAACATCTAACATCTAACCTAACCTAACCTAACCTAACCTCACCTCACCTCACCTAACCTAACCTCACCTCACCTCACCTCACCTAACCTAACCTAACTTAACCCAACCTAACCTAACCTAACCTAACCTAACATCTAATCTAATCTAACATCTAATGTAACATCTAATCCTAAACTAACCTAACCTAACCTAACCTAACATCTAATCTAATCTAACATCTAACACCTAACTTAACATCTAATCTAATCTAGCATCTAACACCTAACCTAACCTAACCTAACCTAACCTAACCTTACCTAACCTAACAACCTAACCTAACCTAACCTAACGTCTAATCTAGTCTAACATCTAACATCTAACCTAACCTAACCTAACCTAACCTAACCTTACATAACCTAACCTAACCTAACCTAACCTAACCTAACCTCACCTCACCTAACCTAACCTAACCTAACCTAACCCAACCTAACCTAACCTAACCTAACCTAACATCTAATCTAATCTAACATCTAACATCTAACGTAACATCTAATCCTAAACTAACCTAACCTAACCTAACCTAACCTAACCTAACCTAGCCTAAACTAACCTAACCTAACCTAACCTAACCTAACCTAACCTAACCTAACCTAACCTGACCTAACCTTACCTACCCTAACCTAACCTAACGTCTAATCTAGTCTAACATCGAACATCTAACTTCCCATCTAATATAATCTAACATCTAACATCTAACCTAACCTAACCTAACCAAACCTAACATACCCTAACCTAACCAAACCTAACCTCACCTCACCTAACCTAACCTAACCTAACCTAACATCTAATCTAATCTAACATCTAAGATCTAACCTAACATCTCATCCTAACCTAACCTTACCTAACCTAACCTAACCTAACCTAACCTAACCTAACCTGACCTAACTTAACCTAACCTAACCTAACCTAACCTAACCTAACCTAACCTAACAACCTAACCTAACCTAACCTAACGTCTAATCTAGTCTAACATCGAACATCTAACTTCCCATTTAATATAATCTAACATCTAACATCTAACTTAACCTAACCTAACCTAACCTAACCTAACATAACCTAACCTAACCTAACCTAACCTCACCTAACCTAACCTAACTTAACCCAACCTAACCTAACCTAACCTCACCTAACCTAACCTAACTTAACCCAACCTAACCTAACCTAACCTAACGTCTAATCTAATCTAACATCTAACATCTAACCTAACATCTAATCCTAACCTAACCTAACCTAACCTAACCTAACCTAACCTAACCTAACATAACCTAACCTAACCTAACCTCACCTCACCTCACCTCACCTAACCTAACCTAACTTAACCCAACCTAACCTAACCTAAACTAACCTAACATCTAATCTAATCTAACATCTAACATCTAATGTAACATCTAATCCTAAACTAACCTAACCTAACCTAACCTAACATCTAATCTAATCTAACATCTAACTTAACATCTAATCTAATCTAGCATCTAACACCTAACCTAACCTAACCTAACCTAACCTAACCTTACCTAACCTAACAACCTAACCTAACCTAACCTAACCTAACGTCTAATCTAGTCTAACATCTAACATCTAACCTAACCTAACCTAACCTAACCTAACCTTACATAACCTAACCTAACCTAACCTAACCTAACCTCACCTCACCTAACCTAACCTAACCTAACCTAACATCTAATCTAATCTAACATCTAACATCTAACGTAACATCTAATCCTAAACTAACCTAACCTAACCTAACCTAACATCTAATCTAATCTAACATCTAACATCTAACTTAACATCTAATCTAATCTAACATCTAACACCTAACCTAACCTAACCTAACCTAACCTAACCTAACCTAACCTAGCCTAACCTAACCTAACCTAACCTAACCTAACCTAACCTAACCTAACCCACCCTAACCTAACCTAACCTAACCTAACCTAACCTAACCTAACCTAACCAAACCAAACCTAACCTAACCTAACCTAACCTCACCTAACCTAACAACCTAACCTAACCTAACCTAACGTCTAATCTAGTCTAACATCGAACATCTAACTTCCCATCTAATATAATCTAACATCTAACATCTAACCTAACCTAACCTAACCTAACCTAACATAACCTAACCTAACCTAACCTAACCTCACCTCACATCACCTAACCTAACCTAACCTAACATCTAATCTAATCTAACATCTAACCTAACCTATAATCCTAACCTAACCTAACCTAACCTAACATCTAATCTAATCTAACATCTAACATCTAACTTAACATCTAATCTAATCTAACATCTAACACCTAACCTAACCTAACCTAACCTAACCTAACCTAACCTAGCCTAACCTAACCTAACCTAACCTAACCTAACCTAACCTAACCTAACCTAACCTAACAACCTAACCCAACCTAACCTAACCTAACGTCTAATCTAGTCTAACATCGAACATCTAACTTCCCATTTAATATAATCTAACATCTAACCTAACCTAACCTAACCTAACCTAACATAACCTAACCTAACCTAACCTAACCTCACCTCACCTAACCTAACCTAACCTAACCTAACCCAACCTAACCTAACCTAACCTAACCTAACATCTAATCTAATCTAACATCTAACATCTAACGTAACATCTAATCCTAAACTAACCTAACCTAACCTAACCTAACCTAACATCTAATCTAATCTAACATCTAACATCTAACTTAACATCTAATCTAATCTAACATCTAACACCTAACCTAACCTAGCCTAACCTAACCTAACCTAACCTAGCCTAACCTAACCTAACCTAACCTAACCTAACCTAACCTAACCTAACCTAACCTAACCTAACCTAACCTAACCTAACCTAACCAAACCTAACCTAACCTAACCTAACGTCTAATCTAGTCTAACATCGAACATCTAACTTCCCATCTAATATAATCTAACATCTAACATCTAACCTAACCTAACCTAACCTAACATAACCTAACCTAACCTAACCTTACCTCACCTAACCTAAGCTAACCTAACCTAACCTAACATCTAATCTAATCTAACATCGAACATCTAACTTCCCATCTAATATAATCTAACATCTAACCTAACCTAACCTAACCTAACCTAACATAACCTAACCTAACCTAACCTCACCTCACCTAACCTAACCTAACCTAACCTAACCCAACCTAACCTAACCTAACCTAATCTAACATCTAATCTAACCTAACATCTAACATCTAACGTAACATCTAATCCTAAGCTAACCTAACCTAACATCTAATCTAATCTAACATCTAACATCTAACTTAACATCTAATCTAATCTAACATCTAACACCTAACCTAACCTAACCTAACCTTACCTAACCTAACCTAACCTAACCTAACCTAACCTAACCTAACCTAACCTAACCTAACCAAACCTCACCTAACCTAACCTAACTTAACCTAACCTAACCTAACCTAACCTAATTTAACCTAACCTAACCTAACCTATTCTAACCTAACCTAACCTAACCTAACCTAACCTAACGTAACCTAACCTAACCTCACCTAACCTAACCTAACCTAACCTAACCTAACCTAACCTAACCAAACCTAACCTAACCTAACCTAACCTAACCTAACCTAACCTAACCTAACCTAACCTAACCTAACCTAACCTAACCTAACCTAACCTAACCTAACCTCACCTAACATAACCTAACCTAACCTAACCTAACCTCACCTCACCTAACCTAACCTAACCTAACCTAACATCTAATCTAATCTAACATCTAACATCTAACCTAACATCTAATCCTAACCTAACCTAACCTAACCTAACCTAACCTAACCTAACCTAACATAACCTAACCTAACCTAACCTCACCTCACCTCACCTCACCTAACCTAACCTAACTTAACCCAACCTAACCTAACCTAACCTAACCTAACATCTAATCTAATCTAACATCTAACATCTAATGTAACATCTAATCCTAAACTAACCTAACCTAACCTAACCTAACATCTAATCTAATCTAACATCTAACACCTAACTTAACATCTAATCTAATCTAGCATCTAACACCTAACCTAACCTAACCTAACCTAACCTAACCTAACCTTACCTAACCTAACAACCTAACCTAACGTCTAATCTAGTCTAACATCTAACATCTAACCTAACCTAACCTAACCTAACCTTACATAACCTAACCTAACCTAACCTAACCTAACCTAACCTCACCTCACCTAACCTAACCTAACCTAACCTAACCCAACCTAACCTAACCTAACCTAACATCTAATCTAATCTAACATCTAACATCTAACGTAACATCTAATCCTAAACTAACCTAACCTAACCTAACCTAACCTAACCTAGCCTAAACTAACCTAACCTAACCTCACCTCACCTAACCTAACCTAACCTAACCTAACATCTAATCTAATCTAACATCTAACATCTAACCTAACATCTAATCCTAACCTAACCTAACCTAACCTAACCTAACCTAACCTAACATAACCTAACCTAACCTAACCTCACCTCACCTCACCTCACCTAACCTAACCTAACTTAACCCAACCTAACCTAACCTAACCTAACCTAACATCTAATCTAATCTAACATCTAACATCTAATGTAACATCTAATCCTAAACTAACCTAACCTAACCTAACCTAACATCTAATCTAATCTAACATCTAACACCTAACTTAACATCTAATCTAATCTAGCATCTAACACCTAACCTAACCTAACCTAACCTAACCTAACCTAACCTTACCTAACCTAACAACCTAACCTAACCTAAGCAAACCTAACCTAACCTAACCTAACGTCTAATCTAGTCTAACATCGAACATCTAACTTCCCATCTAATATAATCTAACATCTAACATCTAACCTAACCTAACCTAACCTAACATAACCTAACCTAACCTAACCTAACCTTACCTCACCTAACCTAAGCTAACCTAACCTAACCTAACATCTAATCTAATCTAACATCTAACATCTAACCTAACATCTAATCCTAACCTAACCTAACCTAACCTAACCTAACCTAACCTAACCTCTAATCTAGTCTAACATCGAACATCTAACTTCCCATCTAATATAATCTAACATCTAACATCTAACCTAACCTAACCTAACCTAACCTAACCTAACCTAACCTAACCTAACCTCACCTCACCTAACCTAACCTAACCTAACCCAACCTAACCTAACCTAACCTAACCTAATCTAACATCTAATCTAACCTAACATCTAACATCTAACGTAACATCTAATCCTAAACTAACCTAACCTAACATCTAATCTAATCTAACATCTAACATCTAACTTAACATATAATCTAATCTAACATCTAACACCTAACCTAACCTAACCTAACCTTACCTAACCTAACCTAACCTAACCTAACCTAACCTAACCTAACCTAACCTAACCTAACCTAAGCAAACCTCACCTAACCTAACCTAACTTAACCTAACCTAACCTAACCTAACCTAATTTAACCTAACCTAACCTAACCTATTCTAACCTAACCTAACCTAACCTAACCTAACCTAACGTAACCTAACCTAACCTAACCTAACCTAACCTAACCTAACCTAACCTAACCAAACCTAACCTAACCTAACCTAACCTAACCTAACCTAACCTAACGTCTAATCTAGTCTAACATCGAACATCTAACTTCCCATCTAATATAATCTAACATCTAACATCTAACCTAACCTAACCTAACCTAACCTCACCTCACCTCACCTAACCTAACCTCACCTCACCTCACCTCACCTAACCTAACCTAACTTAACCCAACCTAACCTAACCTAACCTAACCTAACATCTAATCTAATCTAACATCTAATGTAACATCTAATCCTAAACTAACCTAACCTAACCTAACCTAACATCTAATCTAATCTAACATCTAACACCTAACTTAACATCTAATCTAATCTAGCATCTAACACCTAACCTAACCTAACCTAACCTAACCTAACCTTACCTAACCTAACAACCTAACCTAACCTAACCTAACGTCTAATCTAGTCTAACATCTAACATCTAACCTAACCTAACCTAACCTAACCTAACCTTACATAACCTAACCTAACCTAACCTAACCTAACCTAACCTCACCTCACCTAACCTAACCTAACCTAACCTAACCCAACCTAACCTAACCTAACCTAACCTAACATCTAATCTAATCTAACATCTAACATCTAACGTAACATCTAATCCTAAACTAACCTAACCTAACCTAACCTAACCTAACCTAACCTAGCCTAAACTAACCTAACCTAACCTAACCTAACCTAACCTAACCTAACCTAACCTAACCTGACCTAACCTTACCTACCCTAACCTAACCTAACGTCTAATCTAGTCTAACATCGAACATCTAACTTCCCATCTAATATAATCTAACATCTAACATCTAACCTAACCTAACCTAACCAAACCTAACATACCCTAACCTAACCAAACCTAACCTCACCTCACCTAACCTAACCTAACCTAACCTAACATCTAATCTAATCTAACATCTAAGATCTAACCTAACATCTCATCCTAACCTAACCTTACCTAACCTAACCTAACCTAACCTAACCTAACCTAACCTGACCTAACTTAACCTAACCTAACCTAACCTAACCTAACCTAACAACCTAACCTAACCTAACCTAACGTCTAATCTAGTCTAACATCGAACATCTAACTTCCCATTTAATATAATCTAACATCTAACATCTAACTTAACCTAACCTAACCTAACCTAACCTAACATAACCTAACCTAACCTAACCTAACCTCACCTAACCTAACCTAACTTAACCCAACCTAACCTAACCTAACCTCACCTAACCTAACCTAACTTAACCCAACCTAACCTAACCTAACCTAACGTCTAATCTAATCTAACATCTAACATCTAACGTAACATCTAATCCTAAACTAACCTAACCTAACCTAACCTAACATCTAATCTATTCTAACGTCTAACATCTAACTTAACATCTAATCTAATCTAACATCTAACACCTAACCTAACCTAACCTAACCTAACCTAACCAAACCTCACCTAACCTAACCTAACTTAACCTAACCTAACCTAACCTAACCTAACCTAACCTAACCTAATTTAACCTAACCTAACCTAACCTATTCTAACCTAACCTAACCTAACCTAACCTAACCTAACCTAACGTAACCTAACCTAACCTAACCTAACCTAACCTAACCTAACCAAACCTAACCTAACCTAACCTAACCTAACGTCTAATCTAGTCTAACATCGAACATCTAACTTCCCATCTAATATAATCTAACATCTAACATCTAACCTAACCTAACCTAACCTAACCTAACATAACCTAACCTAACCTAACCTAACCTCACCTCACCTAACCTAACCTAACCTAACCTAACATCTAATCTAATCTAACATCTAACATCTAACCTAACATCTAATCCTAACCTAACCTAACCTAACCTAACCTAACCTAACCTAACCTAACCTAACCTAACATAACCTAACCTAACCTAACCTAACCTCACCTCACCTCACCTCACCTAACCTAACCTAACTTAACCCAACCTAACATAACATCTAATCTAATCTAACATCTAACATCTAATGTAACATCTAATCCTAAACTAACCTAACCTAACCTAACCTAACATCTAATCTAATCTAACATCTAACATCTAACTTAACATCTAATCTAATCTAGCATCTAACACCTAACCTAACCTAACCTAACCTAACCTAACCTAACCTAACCTAACCTTACCTAACCTAACAACCTAACCTAACCTAACCTAACCTAACGTCTAATCTAGTCTAACATCTAACATCTAACCTAACCTAACCTAACCTAACCTTACATAACCTAACCTAACCTAACCTAACCTAACCTCACCTCACCTAACCTAACCTAACCTAACCTAACCCAACCTAACCTAACCTAACCCAACCTAACATCTAATCTAATCTAACATCTAACATCTAACTTAACATCTAATCTAATCTAACATCTAACACCTAACCTAACCTAACCTAACCTAACCTAACCTAACCTAACCTAACCTAGCCTAACCTAACCTAACCTAACCTAACCTAACCTAACCTACCCTAACCTAACCTAACCTAACCTAACCTAACCTAACCTAACCTAACCTAACCAAACCAAACCTAACCTAACCTAACCTAACCTCACCTAACCTAACAACCTAACCTAACCTAACCTAACGTCTAATCTAGTCGAACATCGAACATCTAACTTCCCATCTAATATAATCTAACATCTAACATCTAACCTAACCTAACCTAACCTAACATATCCTAACCTAACCTAACCTAACCTAACCTCACCTCACCTCACCTAACCTAACCTAACCTAACATCTAATCTAATCTAACATCTAACATCTAACCTAACATATAATCCTAACCTAACCTAACCTAACCTAACATCTAAACTAATCTAACATCTCACATCTAACTGAACAATCTAATCTAATCTAACATCTAACACCTAACCTAACCTAACCTAACCTAACCTAACCTAGCCTAACCTAACCTAACCTAACCTAACCTAACCTAACCTAACCTAACCTAACTACCTAACCTAACCTAACCTAACCTAACCTAACAACCTAACCTAACCTAACCTAACCTAACGTCTAATCTAGTCTAACATCGAACATCTAACTTCGCATTTAATATAATCTAACATCTAACCTAACCTAACCTAACCTAACCTAACATAACCTAACCTAACCTAACCTCACCTCACCTAACCTAACCTAACCTAACCCAACCTAACCTAACCTAACCTAACCTAATCTAACATCTAATCTAACCTAACATCTAACATCTAACGTAACATCTAATCCTAAACTAACCTAACCTAACATCTAATCTAATCTGACATCTAACATCTAACTTAACATATAATCTAATCTAACATCTAACACCTAACCTAACCTAACCTAACCTTACCTAACCTAACCTAACCTAACCTAACCTAACCTAACCTAACCTAACCTAACCTAACCAAACCTCACCTAACCTAACCTAACTTAACCTAACCTAACCTAACCTAACCTAACCTAATTTAACCTAACCTAACCTAACCTATTCTAACCTAACCTAACCTAACCTAACCTAACCTAACGTAACCTAACCTAACCTAACCTAACCTAACCTAACCTAACCTAACCTAACCTAACCAAACCTAACCTAACCTAACCTAACCTAACCTAACCTAACCTAACGTCTAATCTAGTCTAACATCGAACATCTAACTTCCCATCTAATATAATCTAACATCTAACCTAACCTAACCTAACCTAACCTAACCTAACCTAACCTAACCTAACCTCACCTCACCTCACCTCACCTCACCTAACCTAACCTAACCTAACCTAACATCTAATCTAATCTAACATCTAATGTAACATCTAATCCTAAACTAACCTAACCTAACCTAACCTAACATCTAATCTAATCTAACATCTAACACCTAACTTAACATCTAATCTAATCTAGCATCTAACACCTAACCTAACCTAACCTAACCTAACCTTACCTAACCTAACAACCTAACCTAACCTAACCTAACGTCTAATCTAGTCTAACATCTAACATCTAACCTAACCTAACCTAACCTAACCTAACCTTACATAACCTAACCTAACCTAACCTAACCTAACCTCACCTCACCTAACCTAACCTAACCTAACCTAACCCAACCTAACCTAACCTAACCTAACCTAACATCTAATCTAATCTAACATCTAACATCTAACGTAACATCTAATCCTAAACTAACCTAACCTAACCTAACCTAACCTAACCTAGCCTAAACTAACCTAACCTAACCTAACCTAACCTAACCTAACCTAACCTGACCTAACCTTACCTAACCTAACCTAACCTAACGTCTAATCTAGTCTAACATCGAACATCTAACTTCCCATCTAATATAATCTAACATCTAACATCTAACCTAACCTAACCTAACCAAACCTAACATACCCTAACCTAACCAAACCTAACCTCACCTCACCTAACCTAACCTAACCTAACCTAACATCTAATCTAATCTAACATCTAAGATCTAACCTAACATCTCATCCTAACCTAACCTTACCTAACCTAACCTAACCTAACCTAACCTGACCTAACCTAACCTAACCTAATCTAACCTAACCTAACCTAACCTAACCTAACAACCTAACCTAACCTAACCTAACGTCTAATCTAGTCTAACATCGAACATCTAACTTCCCATTTAATATAATCTAACATCTAACATCTAACTTAACCTAACCTAACCTAACCTAACCTAACATAACCTAACCTAACCTAACCTAACCTCACCTAACCTAACCTAACTTAACCCAACCTAACCTAACCTAACCTAACGTCTAATCTAATCTAACATCTAACATCTAACGTAACATCTAATCCTAAACTAACCTAACCTAACCTAACCTAACATCTAATCTATTCTAACATCTAACATCTAACTTAACATCTAATCTAATCTAACATCTAACACCTAACCTAACCTAACCTAACCTAACCTAACCTAACCTAACCAAACCTCACCTAACCTAACCTAACTTAACCTAACCTAACCTAACCTAACCTAACCTAACCTAATTTAACCTAACCTAACCTAACCTATTCTAACCTAACCTAACCTAACCTAACCTAACCTAACGTAACCTAACCTAACCTAACCTAACCTAACCTAACCTAACCTAACCAAACCTAACCTAACCTAACCTAACCTAACCTAACCTAACGTCTAATCTAGTCTAACATCGAACATCTAACTTCCCATCTAATATAATCTAACATCTAACATCTAACCTAACCTAACCTAACCTAACCTAACCTAACCTAACATAACCTAACCTAACCTAACCTAACCTCACCTCACCTAACCTAACCTAACCTAACATCTAATCTAATCTAACATCTAACATCTAACCTAACATCTAATCCTAACCTAACCTAACCTAACCTAACCTAACCTAACCTAACATAACCTAACCTAACCTAACCTAACCTCACCTCACCTCACCTCACCTCACCTAACCTAACCTAACTTAACCCAACCTAACATAACATCTAATCTAATCTAACATCTAACATCTAATGTAACATCTAATCCTAAACTAACCTAACCTAACCTAACCTAACATCTAATCTAATCTAACATCTAACATCTAACTTAACATCTAATCTAATCTAGCATCTAACACCTAACCTAACCTAACCTAACCTAACCTAACCTAACCTAACCTTACCTAACCTAACAACCTAACCTAACCTAACCTAACCTAACGTCTAATCTAGTCTAACATCTAACATCTAACCTAACCTAACCTAACCTAACCTAACCTTACATAACCTAACCTAACCTAACCTCACCTCACCTAACCTAACCTAACCTAACCTAACCCAACCTAACCTAACCTAACCCAACGTAACATCTAATCTAATCTAACATCTAACATCTAACTTAACATCTAATCTAATCTAACATCTAACACCTAACCTAACCTAACCTAACCTAACCTAACCTAACCTAACCTAGCCTAACCTAACCTAACCTAACCTAACCTAACCTAACCTAACCTACCCTAACCTAACCTAACCTAACCTAACCTAACCTAACCTAACCTAACCTAACCTAACCTAACCAAACCAAACCTAACCTAACCTAACCTAACCTCACCTAACCTAACAACCTAACCTAACCTAACCTAACGTCTAATCTAGTCTAACATCGAACATCTAACTTCCCATCTAATATAATCTAACATCTAACATCTAACCTAACCTAACCTAACCTAACCTAACATATCCTAACCTAACCTAACCTAACCTAACCTAACCTCACCTCACCTCACCTAACCTAACCTAACCTAACATCTAATCTAATCTAACATCTAACATCTAACCTAACATATAATCCTAACCTAACCTAACCTAACCTAACCTAACATCTAATCTAATCTAACATCTAACATCTAACTGAACATCTAATCTAATCTAACATCTAACACCTAACCTAACCTAACCTAACCTAACCTAACCTAGCCTAACCTAACCTAACCTAACCTAACCTAACCTAACCTAACCTAACCTAACTACCTAACCTAACCTAACCTAACCTAACCTAACCTAACAACCTAACCTAACCTAACCTAACCTAACGTCTAATCTAGTCTAACATCGAACATCTAACTTCCCATTTAATATAATCTAACATCTAACCTAACCTAACCTAACCTAACCTAACCTAACATA
Source organism: Dermacentor andersoni (assembly GCF_023375885.2). Lineage (NCBI taxonomy): Eukaryota > Metazoa > Arthropoda > Arachnida > Ixodida > Ixodidae > Dermacentor > Dermacentor andersoni. The sequence continues at coordinate 259,255 of NW_027314764.1, forward strand.
ACCTAACCTAACCTAACCTAACCTCACCTCACCTAACCTAACCTAACCTAACCTAACCCAACCTAACCTAACCTAACCTAACCTAACATCTAATCTAATCTAACATCTAACATCTAACGTAACATCTAATCCTAAACTAACCTAACCTAACATCTAATCTAATCTAACATCTAACATCTAACTTAACATCTAATCTAATCTAACATCTAACACCTAACCTAACCTAACCTAACCTAACCTAACCTAACCTAGCCTAACCTAACCTAACCTAACCTAACCTAACCTAACCTAACCTAACCAAACCTAACCTAACCTAACCTAACGTCTAATCTAGTCTAACATCGAACATCTAACTTCCCATCTAATATAATCTAACATCTAACATCTAACCTAACCTAACCTAACCTAACATAACCTAACCTAACCTAACCTAACCTTACCTCACCTAACCTAACCTAACCTAACATCTAATCTAATCTAACATCTAACATCTAACCTAACATCTAATCCTAACCTAACCTAAACTAACCTAACCTAACCTAACCTAACCTAACAACCTAACCTAACCTAACCTAACCTCTAATCTAGTCTAACATCGAACATCTAACTTCCCATCTAACATAATCTAACATCTAACATCTAACCTAACCTAACCTAACCTAACATAACCTAACCTAACCTAACTTCACCTCACCTAACCTAACCTAACCTAACCTAACCCAACCTAACCTAACCTAACCTAATCTAACATCTAATCTAACCTAACATCTAACATCTAACGTAACATCTAATCCTAAACTAACCTAACCTAACATCTAATCTAATCTAACATCTAACATCTAACTTAACATCTAATCTAATCTAACATCTAACACCTAACCTAACCTAACCTAACCTTACCTAACCCAACCTAACCTAACCTAACCTAACCTAACCTAACCTAACCTAACCTAACCTAACCAAACCTCACCTAACCTAACCTAACTTAACCTAACCTAACCTAACCTAACCTAACCTAATTTAACCTAACCTAACCTAACCTATTCTAACCTAACCTAACCTAACCTAACGTAACCTAACCTAACCTAACCTAACCTAACCTAACCTAACCTAACCTAACCAAACCTAACCTAACCTAACCTAACCTAACCTAACGTCTAATCTAGTCTAACATCGAACATCTAACTTCCCATCTAATATAATCTAACATCTAACATCTAACCTAACCTAACCTAACCTAACCTAACCTAACCAAACATAACCTAACCTAACCTAACCTAACCTAACCTAACCTAACCTAACATCTAATCTAATCTAACATCTAACATCTAACTTAACATCTAATCTAATCTAACATCTAACACCTAACCTAACCTAACCTAACCTAACCTAACCTAACCTAACCTAGCCTAACCTAACGTAACCTAACCTAACCTAACCTAACCTAACCTAACCTACCCTAACCTAACCTAACCTAACCTAACCTAACCTAACCTAACCTAACCTAACCTAACCAAACCAAACCTAACCTAACCTAACCTAACCTCACCTAACCTAACAACCTAACCTAACCTAACCTAACGTCTAATCTAGTCTAACATCGAACATCTAACTTCCCATCTAATATAATCTAACATCTAACATCTAACCTAACCTAACCTAACCTAACCTAACCTAACCTAACCTCACCTCACCTCACCTAACCTAACCTAACCTAACATCTAATCTAATCTAACATCTAACATCTAACCTAACATATAATCCTAACCTAACCTAACCTAACCTGACCTAACATCTAATCTAATCTAACATCTAACATCTAACTTAACATCTAATCTAATCTAACATCTAACACCTAACCTAACCTAACCTAACCTAACCTAACCTAACCTAGCCTAACCTAACCTAACCTAACCTAACCTAACCTAACCTAACCTAACAACCTAACGTAACCTAACCTAACCTAACCTAACCTAACCTAACAACCTAACCTAACCTAACCTAACCTAACGTCTAATCTAGTCTAACATCGAACATCTAACTTCCCATTTAATATAATCTAACATCTAACCCAACCTAACCTAACCTAACCTAACCTAACATAACCTAACCTAACCTAGCCTAACCTCACCTCACCTAACCTAACCTAACCTAACCTAACCCAACCTAACCTAACCTAACCTAACATCTAATCTAATCTAACATCTAACATCTAACGTAACATCTAATCCTAAACTAACCTAACCTAACCTTACCTAACATCTAATCTAATCTAACATCTAACATCTAACTTAACATCTAATCTAATCTAACATCTAACACCTAACCTAACCTAACCTAACCTAACCTAACCTAACCTAACCTAACCTAACCTAACCTAACCTAACCTAACCAAACCTAACCTAACGTCTAATCTATTCTAACATTGAACATCTAACTTCCCATCTAATATAATCTAACATCTAACATCTAACCTAACCTAACCTAACATAACCTAACCTAACCTAACCTAACCTAACCTAACCTCACCTCACCTAACCTAACCTAACCTAACCTAACCTAACATCTAATCAAATCTAACATCTAACATCTAACCTAACATCTAATCCTAACCTAACCTAACCTAACCTAACCTAACCTAACCTAACAACCTAACCTAACCTAACCTAACCTCTAATCTAGTCTAACATCGAACATCTAACTTCCCATCTAATATAATCTAACATCTAACATCTAACCTAACCTAACCTAACCTAACCTAACATAACCTAACCTAACCTAACCTAACCTAACCTCACCTCACCTAACCTAACCTAACCTAACATCTAATCTAATCTAACATCTAACATCTAACCTAACATATAATCCTAACCTAACCTAACCTAACCTAACCTAACATCTAATCTAATCTAACATCTAACATCTAACTTAACATCTAATCTAATCTAACATCTAACACCTAACATAACCTAACCTAACCTAACCTAACCTAACCTAGCCTAACCTAACCTAACCTAACCTAACCTAACCTAACCTAACAACCTAACCTAACCTAACCTAACCTAACCTAACCTAACAACCTAACCTAACCTAACCTAACCTAACGTCTAATCTAGTCTAACATCGAACATCTAACTTCCCATTTAATATAATCTAACATCTAACCTAACCTAACCTAACCTAACCTAACATAACCTAACCTAACCTAACCTAACATCACCTCACCTAACCTAACCTAACCTAACCTAACCCAACCTAACCTAACCTAACCTAACCTAACATCTAATCTAATCTAACATCTAACATCTCACGTAACATCTAATCCTAAACTAACCTAACCTAACCTAACCTAACCTAACATCTAATCTAATCTAACATCTAACATCTAACTTAACATCTAATCTAATCTAACATCTAACACCTAACCTAACATAACCTAACCTAGCCTAACCTAACCTAACCTAACCTAACCTAACCTAACCTAACCTAACCTAACCAAACCTAACCTAACCTAACCTTATGTCTAATCTAGTCTAACATCGAACATCTAACTTCCCATCTAATATAATCTAACATCTAACATCTAACCTAACCTAACCTAACCTAACATAACCTAACCTAACCTAACCTCACCTCACCTAACCTAACCTAACCTAACCTAACCTAACATCTAATCTAATCTAACATCTAACATCTAACCTAACATCTAATCCTAACCTAACCTAACCTAACCTAACCTAACCTAACCTAACAACCTAACCTAACCTAACCTAACCTCTAATCTAGTCTAACATCGAACATCTAACTTCCCATCTAATATAATCTAACATCTAACCTAACCTAACCTAATCTAACCTAACATAACCTAACCTAACCTAACCTCACCTCACCTAACCTAACCTAACCTAACTTAACCCAACCTAACCTAACCTAACCTAACATCTAATCTAACCTAACATCTAACATCTAACGTAACATCTAATCCTAAACTAACCTAACCTAACATCTAATCTAATCTAACATCTAACATCTAACTTAACATCTAATCTAATCTAACATCTAACACCTAACCTAACCTAACCTAACCTTACCTAACCTAACCTAACCTAACCTAACCTAACCTAACTTAACATAACCTAACCTAACCTAACCTAACCTAACCTAACCTAAACTAACCTAAGCTAACCTAACCTAACCTAACATAACCTAACCTAACCTAACCTAACCTAACCTAACCTAACCTAACGTCTAATCTAGTCTAACATCGAACATCTAACTTCCCATTTAATATAATCTAACATCTAACATCTAACCTAACCTAACCTAACCTAACCTCACCTCACCTAACCTAACCTAACATCTAATCTAATCTAACATCTAACATCTAACCTAACATCTCATCCTAACCTAACCTAACCTAACCTAACAACCTAACCTAACCTAACCTAACCTAACGTCTAATCTAGACTAACATCGAACATCTAACTTCCCATTTATTATAATCTAACATCTAACATCTAACCTAACCTAATCTAACCTAGCCTAACCTACCCTAACGTAACGTAACCTAACCTAACCTAACCTAACCTAACCTAACCTAACAACCTAACCTAACCTAACCTAACCTAACGTCTAATCTAGTCTAACATCGAACATCTAACTTCCCATTTAATATAATCTAACATCTAACATCTAACCTAACCTAACCTAACCTAACCTAACATAACCTAACCTAACCTAACCTAACCTCACCTCACCTAACCTAACCTAACCTAACCTAACCTAACCTAACCTCACCTCCCCTAACCTAACCTAACTTAACCCAACCTAACCTAACCTAACCTAACCTAACATCTAATCTAATCTAACATCTAACATCTAACGTAACATCTAATCCTAAACTAACCTAACCTAACCTAACCTAACATCTAATCTAATCTAACATCTAACATCTAACTTAACATCTAATCTAATCTAACATCTAACACCTAACCTAACCTAACCTAACCTAACCTAACCTAGCCTAACCTAACCTAACCTAACCTAACCTAACCTAACCTAACCTAACCTAACCTAACCTAACCAAACCTAACCTAACCTAACCTAACGTCTAATCTAGTCTAACATCGAACATCTAACTTCCCATCTAATATAATCTAACATCTAACATCTAACCTAACCTAACCTAACCTAACATAACCTAACCTAACCTAACCTAACCTTACCTCATCTAACCTAACCTAACCTAACATCTAATCTAATCTAACATCTAACATCTAACCTAACATCTAATCCTAACCTAACCTAACCTAACCTAACCTAACCTAACCTAACCTAACCTAACAACCTAACCTAACCTAACCTAACCTCTAATCTAGTCTAACATCGAACATCTAACTTCCCATCTAATATAATCTAACATCTAACATCTAACCTAACCTAACCTAACCTAACATAACCTAACGTAACCTAACCTCACCTCACCTAACCTAACCTAACCTAACCTAACCTAACCCAACCTAACCTAACCTAACCTAATCTAACATCTAATCTAACCTAACATCTAACATCTAACGTAACATCTAATCCTAAACTAACCTAACCTAACATCTAATCTAATCTAACATCTAACATCTAACTTAACATCTAATCTAATCTAACATCTAACACCTAACCTAACCTAACCTAACCTTACCTAACCCAACCTAACCTAACCTAACCTAACCTAACCTAACCTAACCTAACCAAACCTCACCTAACCTAACCTAACTTAACCTAACCTAACCTAACCTAACCTAACCTAATTTAACCTAACCTAACCTAACCTATTCTAACCTAACCTAACCTAACCTAACGTAACCTAACCTAACCTAACCTAACCTAACCTAACCTAACCTAACCAAACCTAACCTAACCTAACCTAACCTAACCTAACCTAACCTAACGTCTAATCTAGTCTAACATCGAAGAACTAACTTCCCATCTAATATAATCTAACATCTAACATCTAACCTAACCTAACCTAACCTAACCTAACCTAACCTAACCAAACCTAACCTAACCTAACCTAACCTAACCTAACCTAACCTAACCTAACCTAACATCTAATCTAATCTAACATCTAACATCTAACTTAACATCTAATCTAATCTAACATCTAACACCTAACCTAACCTAACCTAACCTAACCTAACCTAACCTAACCTAGCCTAACCTAACGTAACCTAACCTAAACTAACCTAACCTAACCTAACCTACCCTAACCTAACCTAACCTAACCTAACCTAACCTAACCTAACCTAACCTAACCAAACCAAACCTAACCTAACCTAACCTAACCTCACCTAACCTAACAACCTAACCTAACCTAACCTAACGTCTAATCTAGTCTAACATCGAACATCTAACTTCCCATCTAATATAATCTAACACCTAACATCTAACCTAACCTAACCTAACCTAACCTAACCTAACCTCACCTCACCTAACCTAACCTAACCTAACATCTAATCTAATCTAACATCTAACATCTAACCTAACATATAATCCTAACCTAACCTAACCTAACCTAACCTAACATCTAATCTAATCTAACATCTAACATCTAACTTAACATCTAATCTAATCTAACATCTAACACCTAACCTAACCTAACCTAACCTAACCTAACCTAACCTAGCCTAACCTAACCTAACCTAACCTAACCTAACCTAACCTAACCTAACAACCTAACCTAACCTAACCTAACCTAACAACCTAACCTAACCTAACCTAACCTAACGTCTAATCTAGTCTAACATCGAACATCTAACTTCCCATTTAATATAATCTAACATCTAACCCAACCTAACCTAACCTAACCTAACCTAACATAACCTAACCTAACCTAGCCTAACCTCACCTCACCTAACCTAACCTAACATCTAATCTAATCTAACATCTAACACCTAACCTAACCTAACCTAACCTAACCTAACCTAACTTAACCTAACCTAACCTAACCTAACCTAACCTAACCTAACCAAACCTAACCTAACCAAACCTAACCTTACCTAACCTAACCTAACCTAACCTAACCTAACCTAACCTAACCTAACCTAACCGAACCTAACCTAACCTAACCTAACCTATCCTAACCTAACCTAACCTAACCTAACCTAACCTAACCTAACCTAACATAACCTAACCTAACCTAACGTAACCTAACCTCACCTCACCTAACCTAACCTAACCTAACTTAACCCAACCTAACCTAACCTAACCTAACCTAACATCTAATCTAATCTAACATCTAACGTAACATCTAATCCTAAACTAACCTAACCTAACCTAACCTAACATCTAATCTATTCTAACATCTAACATCTAACTTAACATCTAATCTAATCTAACATCTAACACCTAACCTAACCTAACCTAACCTAACCTAACCTAACCTAACCTAAACTAACCTAACCTAACCTAACCTAACCTAACCTAACCTAACCTAACCTAACCTAACCTATCCTAACGTCTAATCTAGTCTAACATCGAACATCTAACTTCCCATCTAATATAATCTAACATCTAACATCTAACCTAACCTAACCTAACATACCCTAACCTAACCTAACCTAACCTAACCTAACCTAACCTAGCCTAGCCTTGCCTTGCCTAGCCTAGCCTAGCCTAGCCTAGCCTACCCTAACCTAACCTAACCTAACCTAACCTAACCTAACCTAACCTAGCCTAGCCTAGCCTAGCCTAGCCTAGTCTAGCCTAGGCTAGCCTAGGCTAGCCTAGCCTAACCTAACCTAACCTAACCTAACCTAACCTAACCTAACCTAACCTATCCTAACAACCTAACCTAAACTAACCTAACGTCTAATCTAGTCTAACATCGAACATCTAACTTCCCATTTAATATAATCTAACATCTAACATCTAAATTAACCTAACCTAACCTAACCTAACCTAACCTAACCTAACCTCACCTCACCTAACCTAACCTAACCTAACTTAACCCAACCTAACCTAACCTAACCTAACCTAACATCTAATCTAATCTAACATCTAACACCTAACCTAACCTAACCTAACCTAACCTAACCTAACCTAACATAACCTAACCTAACCTAACCTAACCTCACCTAACCTAACCTAACCTAACATAACATCTAATCTAATCTAACATCTAACATCTAACCTAACATCAAATCCTAACCTAACCTAACCTAACCTAACCTAACCTAACCTAACGTCTAATCTAGTCTAACATCGAACATCTCACTTCCCATCTAATATAATCTAACATCTAACATCTAACCTAACCTAACCTAACCTAACCTAACATAACCTAACCTAACCTAACATCTAATCTAATCTAACATCTAACATCTAACCTAACATCTAATCCTAACCTCACCTAACCTAACCTAACCTAACCTAACCTAACATCTAATCTAATCTAACATCTAACATCTAACCTAACATCTAATCCTAACCTAACCTAACCTAACCTAACCTAACCTAACAACCTAACCTAACCTAACCTAATGTAACCTAACCTAACCTAACCTAACCTAACCTAACCTAGCAACCTAACCTAACCTAACCTAACCTAACGTCTAATCTAGTCTAACATCGAACATCTAACTTCCCATTCAATATAATCTAACATCTAACATCTAACCTAACCTAACCTAACCTAACCCAACCTAACCTAACCTTACCTAACCTAACATCTAATCTAATCTAACATCTAACATCTAACGTAACATCTAATCCTAAACTAACCTAACCTAACATAACCTAACCTAACCTAACCTAACCTAGCCTAACCTAACCTAACCTAACCTAACCTAACCTAACCTAACCTAACCTACCCTAACCTAACCTAACCTAACCTAACCTAACCTAACCTAACCTTACCTAACCTAACCTAACCTAACCTAACCTAACATAACCTAACCTAACCTAACCTAACCTAACCTAACCTAACCTAACCTACCCTAACGTAACCTAACCTAACTTAACCTAACCTAAACTAACCTAAGCTAACCTAACCTAACCTAACATAACCTAACCTAACCTAACCTAACCTAACCTAACCTACCCTAACCTAACCTAACCTAACCTAACCTCACCTCACCTAACCTAACCTAACCTAACCTAACCTAACCTAACATACCCTAACCTAACCTAACCTAACCTCACCTCACCTAACCTAACCTAACATCTAATCTAATCTAACATCTAACATCTAACCTAACATCTCATCCTAACCTAACCTAACCTAACCTAACCTAACTAACCTAACCTAACCTAACCTAACCTAACAACCTAACCTAACCTAACCTAACCTAACGTCTAATCTAGTCTAACATTGAACATCTAACTTCCCATTTATTATAATCTAACATCTAACATCTAACCTAACCTAACCTAACCTAACCTAACCTAATATAACCTAACCTAACCTAACCTAACCTAACCTAACTTAACCCAACCTAACCTAACCTAACCTAACCTAACATCTAATCTAATCTAACATCTAACATCTAACGTAACATCTAATCCTAAACTAACCTAACCTAACCTAACCTAACATCTAATCTATTCTAACATCTAACATCTAACTTAACACCTAATCTAATCTATCATCTAACACCTAACCTAACCTAACCTAACCTAACCTAACCTAACCAAACCTAACCTAACCTAACCTAACCTAACCTAACCTAACCTAACCTAACCTAACCTAACCTAACCTAACCTAACAACCTAACCTAACCTAACCTAACGTCTAATCTAGTCTAACATCGAACATCTAACTTCCCATCTAATATAATCTAACATCTAACATCTAACCTAACCTAACCTAACCTAACCTAACATAACCTAACCTAACCTAACCTAACCTCACCTCACCTCACCTAACCTAACCTAACCTAACCTAACCTAACATCTAATCTAATCTAACATCTAACATCTAACCTAACATCTAATCCTAACCTAACCTAACGTAACCTAAGCTAACCTAACCTAACCTAACAACCTAACCTAACCTAACATAACCTAACCTAACCTAACCTAACCTAACCTAACCTAACCTAACAACCTAACCTAACCTAACCTAACCTAACGTCTAATCTAGTCTAACATCGAACATCTAACTTACCATTTAATATAATCTAACATCTAACATCTAACCTAACCTAACCCAACCTAACCCAACCTAACCTAACCTAACCTAACCTAACATCTAATCTAATCTAACATCTAACATCTAACGTAACATTTAATCCTAAACTAACCTAACCTAACATAACCTAACCTAACATCTAATCTAATCTAACATCTAATATCTAACTTAACATCTAATCTAATCTAACATCTAACACCTAACCTAACCTAACCTAACCTAACCTAACCTAACCTAGCCTAACCTAACCTAACCTAACCTAACCTAACCTAACCTAACCTAACCTAACCTACCCTAACCTAACCTAACCTAACCTAACCTAACCTAACCTAACCTAACCTAACCTAACCTAACATAACCTAACCTAACCTAACCTAACCTAACCTAACATAACCTAACCTAACCTAACCTAACCTAACCTACCCTAACGTAACCTAACCTAACCTAACCTAAACTAACCTAAGCTAACCTAACATAACCTAACATAACCTAACCTAACATAACCTAACCTAACCTAACCTAACATACCGTAACCTAACCTAACCTAACCTAACCTAACATCACCTCACCTAACCTAACCTAACCTAACCTAACATACCCTAACCTAACCTAACCTAACCTAACCTCACCTCACCTAACCTAACCTAACATCTAATCTAATCTAACATCTAACATCTAACCTAACATCTCATCCTAACCTAACCTAACCTAACCTAACCTAACTAACCTAACCTAACCTAACCTAACCTAACCTAACAACCTAACCTAACCTAACCTAACCTAACGTCTAATCTAGTCTAACATTGAACATCTAACTTCCCATTTATTTTAATCTAACATCTAACATCTAACCTAACCTAACCTAACCTAGCCTAACCTAATATAACCTAACCTAACCTAACCTAACCTCACCTCACCTAACCTAACCTAACTTAACCTAACCTAACCTAACCTAACCTAACCTAACATCTAATCTAATCTAACATCTAACATCTAACGTAACATCTAATCCTAAACTAACCTAACCTAACCTAACCTAACATCTAATCTATTCTAACATCTAACATCTAACTTAACATCTAATCTAATCTATCATCTAACACCTAACCTAACCTAACCTAACCTAACCTAACCTAACCTAACCAAACCTAACCTAACCTAACCTAACCTAACCTAACCTAACCTAACAACCTAACCTAACCTAACCTAACGTCTAATCTAGTCTAACATCGAACATCTAACTTCCCATTTAATATAATCTAACATCTAACATCTAACCTAACCTAACCTAACCTAACCTAACCTAACATAACCTAACCTAACCTAACGTCACCTCACCTACCCTAACTTAACCCAACCTAACCTAACCTAACCTAACATCTAATCTAATCTAACATCTAACACCTAACCTAACCTAACCTAACCTAACCTAACCTAACCTAACTTAACCTAACCTAACCTAACCTAACCTAACCTAACCTAACCAAACCTAACCTAACCAAACCTAACCTTACCTAACCTAACCTAACCTAACCTAACCTAACCTAACCTAACCTAACCTAACCTAACCTAACCGAACCTAACCTAACCTAACCTAACCTATCCTAACCTAACCTAACCTAACCTAACCTAACCTAACCTAACCTAACCTAACCTAACCTAACCTAACCTAACAACCTAACCTAACCTAACCTAACGTCTAATCTAGTCTAACATCGAACATCTAACTTCCCATTTAATATAATCTAACATCTAACATCTAACCTAACCTAACCTAACCTAACCTAACATAACCTAACCTAACCTAACGTCACCTCACCTAACCTAACTTAGCCCAACCTAACCTAACCTAACCTAACCTAACATCTAATCTAATCTAACATCTAACACCTAACCTAACCTAACCTAACCTAACCTAACCTAACTTAACCTAACCTAACCTAACCTAACCTAACCTAACCAAACCTAACATAACCAAACCTAACCTTACCTAACCTAACCTAACCTAACCTAACCTAACCTAACCTAACCTAACCTAACCGAACCTAACCTAACCTAACCTAACCTATCCTAACCTAACCTAACCTAACCTAACCTAACCTAACCTAACCTAACATAACCTAACCTAACCTAACGTAACCTAACCTCACCTCACCTAACCTAACCTAACCTAACCTAACCCAACCTAACCTAACCTAACCTAACCTAACATCTAATCTAATCTAACATCTAACGTAACATCTAATCCTAAACTAACCTAACCTAACCTAACCTAACATCTAATCTATTCTAACATCTAACATCTAACTTAACATCTAATCTAATCTAACATCTAACACCTAACCTAACCTAACCTAACCTAACCTAACCTAACCTAACCTAACCTATCCTAACCTAACCTAACCTAACCTAACCTAACCTAACCTAACCTAACATAACCTAACCTAACCTAACGTAACCTAACCTCACCTCACCTAACCTAACCTAACCTAACTTAACCCAACCTAACCTAACCTAACCTAACCTAACATCTAATCTAATCTAACATCTAACGTAACATCTAATCCTAAACTAACCTAACCTAACCTAACCTAACATCTAATCTATTCTAACATCTAACATCTAACTTAACATCTAATCTAATCTAACATCTAACACCTAACCTAACCTAACCTAACCTAACCTAACCTAACCTAACCTAACCTAAACTAACCTAACCTAACCTAACCTAACCTAACCTAACCTAACCTAACCTAACCTGACCTAACCTAACCTAACCTGACCTATCCTAACGTCTAATCTAGTCTAACATCGAACATCTAACTTCCCATCTAATATAATCTAACATCTAACATCTAACCTAACCTAACCTAACATACCCTAACCTAACCTAACCTAACCTAACCTAACCTAACCTAGCCTAGCCTAGCCTTGCCTAGCCTAGCCTAGCCTAGCCTAGCCTACCCTAACCTAACCTAACCTAACCTAACCTAACCTAACCTAACCTAACCTAACCTAACATAACCTAACCTAACCTAACCTAACCTAACCTACCCTAACGTAACCTAACCTAACCTAACCTAAACTAACCTAAGCTAACCTAACATAACCTAACATAACCTAACCTAACATAACCTAACCTAACCTAACCTAACATACCCTAACCTAACCTAACCTAACCTAACCTCACCTCACCTAACCTAACCTAACCTAACCTAACATACCCTAACCTAACCTAACCTAACCTAACCTCACCTCACCTAACCTAACCTAACATCTAATCTAATCTAACATCTAACATCTAACCTAACATCTCATCCTAACCTAACCTAACCTAACCTAACCTAACTAACCTAACCTAACCTAACCTAACCTAACAACCTAACCTAACCTAACCTAACCTAACGTCTAATCTAGTCTAACATTGAACATCTAACTTCCCATTTATTTTAATCTAACATCTAACATCTAACCTAACCTAACCTAACCTAGCCTAACCTAATATAACCTAACCTAACCTAACCTAACCTCACCTCACCTAACCTAACCTAACTTAACCTAACCTAACCTAACCTAACCTAACCTAACATCTAATCTAATCTAACATCTAACATCTAACGTAACATCTAATCCTAAACTAACCTAACCTAACCTAACCTAACATCTAATCTATTCTAACATCTAACATCTAACTTAACATCTAATCTAATCTATCATCTAACACCTAACCTAACCTAACCTAACCTAACCTAACCTAACCTAACCAAACCTAACCTAACCTAACCTAACCTAACCTAACCTAACCTAACCTAACAACCTAACCTAACCTAACCTAACGTCTAATCTAGTCTAACATCGAACATCTAACTTCCCATTTAATATAATCTAACATCTAACATCTAACCTAACCTAACCTAACCTAACCTAACCTAACATAACCTAACCTAACCTAACGTCACCTCACCTACCCTAACTTAACCCAACCTAACCTAACCTAACCTAACCTAACATCTAATCTAATCTAACATCTAACACCTAACCTAACCTAACCTAACCTAACCTAACCTAACCTAACCTAACTTAACCTAACCTAACCTAACCTAACCTAACCTAACCTAACCAAACCTAACCTAACCAAACCTAACCTTACCTAACCTAACCTAACCTAACCTAACCTAACCTAACCTAACCTAACCTAACCTAACCTAACCGAACCTAACCTAACCTAACCTAACCTATCCTAACCTAACCTAACCTAACCTAACCTAACCTAACCTAACCTAACCTAACCTAACCTAACAACCTAACCTAACCTAACCTAACGTCTAATCTAGTCTAACATCGAACATCTAACTTCCCATTTAATATAATCTAACATCTAACATCTAACCTAACCTAACCTAACCTAACCTAACCTAACATAACCTAACCTAACCTAACGTCACCTCACCTAACCTAACTTAGCCCAACCTAACCTAACCTAACCTAACCTAACATCTAATCTAATCTAACATCTAACACCTAACCTAACCTAACCTAACCTAACCTAACCTAACTTAACCTAACCTAACCTAACCTAACCTAACCTAACCTAACCAAACCTAACATAACCAAACCTAACCTTACCTAACCTAACCTAACCTAACCTAACCTAACCTAACCTAACCTAACCTAACCGAACCTAACCTAACCTAACCTAACCTATCCTAACCTAACCTAACCTAACCTAACCTAACCTAACCTAACATAACCTAACCTAACCTAACGTAACCTAACCTCACCTCACCTAACCTAACCTAACCTAACTTAACCCAACCTAACCTAACCTAACCTAACCTAACATCTAATCTAATCTAACATCTAACGTAACATCTAATCCTAAACTAACCTAACCTAACCTAACCTAACATCTAATCTATTCTAAAATCTAACATCTAACTTAACATCTAATCTAATCTAACATCTAACACCTAACCTAACCTAACCTAACCTAACCTAACCTAACCTATCCTAACCTAACCTAACCTAACCTAACCTAACCTAACCTAACCTAACATAACCTAACCTAACCTAACGTAACCTAACCTCACCTCACCTAACCTAACCTAACCTAACTTAACCCAACCTAACCTAACCTAACCTAACCTAACATCTAATCTAATCTAACATCTAACGTAACATCTAATCCTAAACTAACCTAACCTAACCTAACCTAACATCTAATCTATTCTAACATCTAACATCTAACTTAACATCTAATCTAATCTAACATCTAACACCTAACCTAACCTAACCTAACCTAACCTAACCTAACCTAACCTAACCTAAACTAACCTAACCTAACCTAACCTAACCTAACCTAACCTAACCTAACCTAACCTAACCTAACCTGACCTAACCTAACCTAACCTAACCTATCCTAACGTCTAATCTAGTCTAACATCGAACATCTAACTTCCCATCTAATATAATCTAACATCTAACATCTAACCTAACCTAACCTAACATACCCTAACCTAACCTAACCTAACCTAACCTAACCTAGCCTAGCCTAGCCTTGCCTAGCCTAGCCTAGCCTAGCCTAGCCTACCCTAACCTAACCTAACCTAACCTAACCTAACCTAACCTAACCTAACCTAGCCTAGCCTAGCCTAGCCTAGCCTAGTCTAGCCTAGGCTAGCCTAGCCTAACCTAACCTAACCTAACCTAACCTAACCTAACCTAACCTAACCTAACCTAACAACCTAACCTAAACTAACCTAACGTCTAATCTAGTCTAACATCGAACATCTAACTTCCCATTTAATATAATCTAACATCTAACATCTAAATTAACCTAACCTAACCTAACCTAACCTAACCTAACCTCACCTCACCTAACCTAACCTAACCTAACTTAACCCAACCTAACCTAACCTAACCTAACCTAACATCTAATCTAATCTAACATCTAACACCTAACCTAACCTAACCTAACCTAACCTAACCTAACCTAACCTAACCTAACCTAACCTCACCTAACCTAACCTAACCTAACATAACATCTAATCTAATCTAACATCTAACATCTAACCTAACATGAAATCCTAACCTAACCTAACCTAACCTAACCTAACCTAACCTAACCTAACGTCTAATCTAGTCTAACATCGAACATCTCACTTCCCATCTAATATAATCTAACATCTAACATCTAACCTAACCTAACCTAACCTAACATAACCTAACCTAACCTAACATCTAATCTAATCTAACATCTAACATCTAACCTAACATCTAATCCTAACCTCACCTAACCTAACCTAACCTAACCTAACCTAACATCTAATCCTAACCTAACCTAACCTAACCTAACCTAACCTAACAACCTAACCTAACCTAACCTAATGTAACCTAACCTAACCTAACCTAACCTAACAACCTAACCTAACCTAACCTAACCTAACGTCTAATCTAGTCTAACATCGAACATCTAACTTCCCATTCAATATAATCTAACATCTAACATCTAACCTAACCTAACCTAACCTAACCCAACCTAACCTAACCTAACCTAACCTAACATCTAATCTAATCTAACATCTAACATCTAACGTAACATCTAATCCTAAACTAACCTAACCTAACATAACCTAAGCTAACCTCTAATCTAATCTAACATCTAATATCTAACGTAACATCTAATCTAATCTAACATCTAACACCTAACCTAACCTAACCTAACCTAACCTAACCTAACCTAGCCTAACCTAACCTAACCTAACCTAACCTAACCTAACCTACCCTAACCTAACCTAACCTAACCTAACCTAACCTTACCTAACCTAACCTAACCTAACCTAACCTAACATAACCTAACCTAACCTAACCTAACCTAACCTAACCTAACCTAACCTAACCTAACCTAACCTACCCTAACGTAACCTAACCTAACCTAACCTAACCTAAACTAACCTAAGCTAACCTAACCTAACCTAACATAACCTAACCTAACCTAACCTAACCTAACCTAACCTACCCTAACCTAACCTAACCTAACCTAACCTCACCTCACCTAACCTAACCTAACCTAACATACCCTAACCTAACCTAACCTAACCTCACCTCACCTAACCTAACCTAACATCTAATCTAATCTAACATCTAACATCTAACCTAACATCTCATCCTAACCTAACCTAACCTAACCTAACCTAACTAACCTAACCTAACCTAACCTAACCTAACCTAACAACCTAACCTAACCTAACCTAACCTAACCTAACGTCTAATCTAGTCTAACATTGAACATCTAACTTCCCATTTATTATAATCTAACATCTAACATCTAACCTAACCTAACCTAACCTAACCTAATATAACCTAACCTAACCTAACCTAACCTAACCTAACCTAACCTAACTTAACCCAACCTAACCTAACCTAACCTAACCTAACATCTAGTCTAATCTAACATCTAACATCTAACGTAACATCTAATCCTAAACTAACCTAACCTAACCTAACCTAACATCTAATCTATTCTAACATCTAACATCTAACTTAACACCTAATCTAATCTATCATCTAACACCTAACCTAACCTAACCTAACCTAACCTAACCTAACCAAACCTAACCTAACCTAACCTAACCTAACCTAACCTAACCTAACCTAACCTAACCTAACAACCTAACCTAACCTAACCTAACGTCTAATTTAGTCTAACATCGAACATCTAACTTCCCATCTAATATAATCTAACATCTAACATCTAACCTAACCTAACCTAACCTAACATAACCTAACCTAACCTAACCTAACCTCACCTCACCTAACCTAACCTAACCTAACCTAACCTAACATCTAATCTAATCTAACATCTAACATCTAACCTAACATCTAATCCTAACCTAACCTAACATAACCTAAGCTAACCTAACCTAACCTAACAACCTAACCTAATCTAACTTAACGTAACCTAACCTAACCTAACCTAACCTAACAACCTAACCTAACCTAACCTACCCTAACGTCTAATCTAGTCTAACATCGAACATCTAACTTCCCATTTAATATAATCTAACATCTAACATCTAACCTAACCTAACCTAACCTAACCCAACCTAACCTAACCTAACCTAACCTAACATCTAATCTAATCTAACATCTAACATCTAACGTAACATCTAATCCTAAACTAACCTAACCTAACATAACCTAACCTAACATCTAATCTAATCTAACATCTAATATCTAACTTAACATCTAATCTAATCTAACATCTAACACCTAACCTAACCTAACCTAACCTAACCTAACCTAACCTAGCCTAACCTAACCTAACTTAACCTAACCTAACCTAACCTAACCTAACCTAACCTAACCTACCCTAACCTAACCTAACCTAACCTAACCTAACCTAACCTAACCTAACCTAACATAACCTAACCTAACCTAACCTAACCTAACCTAACATAACCTAACCTAACCTAACCTAACCTAACCTACCCTAACGTAACCTAACCTAACCTAACCTAAACTAACCTAAGCTAACCTAACCTAACCTAACATAACCTAACCTAACATAACCTAACCTAACCTAACCTAACATACCCTAACCTAACCTAACCTAACCTAACCTAACCTCACCTCACCTAACCTAACCTAACCTAACCTAACCTAACCTAACATACCCTAACCTAACCTAACCTAACCTAACCTCACCTCACCTAACCTAACCTAACATCTAATCTAATCTAACATCTAACATCTAACCTAACATCTCATCCTAACCTAACCTAACCTAACCTAACCTAACTAACCTAACCTAACCTAACCTAACCTAACCTAACAACCTAACCTAACCTAACCTAACCTAACGTCTAATCTAGTCTAACATTGAACATCTAACTTCCCATTTATTTTAATCTAACATCTAACATCTAACCTAACCTAACCTAACCTAGCCTAACCTAATATAACCTAACCTAACCTAACCTAACCTCACCTAACCTAACCTAACTTAACCCAACCTAACCTAACCTAACCTAACATCTAATCTAATCTAACATCTAACATCTAACGTAACATCTAATCCTAAACTAACCTAACCTAACCTAACCTAACATCTAATCTATTCTAACATCTAACATCTAACTTAACATCTAATCTAATCTATCATCTAACACCTAACCTAACCTAACCTAACCTAACCTAACCTAACCAAAGCTAACCTAACCTAACCTAACCTAACCTAACCTAACCTCACCTGACCTAACCTAACCTAACCTAACCTAACATCTAACCTAACATCTCATCCTAACCTAACCTAACCTAACCTAACCTAACCTAACCTAACAACCTAACCTAACCTAACCTAACGTCTAATCTAGTCTAACATCGAACATCTAACTTCCCATTTAATATAATCTAACATCTAACATCTAACCTAACCTAACCTAACCTAACCTAACCTAACCTAACCTAACATAACCTAACCTAACCTAACGTCACCTCACCTAACCTAACTTAACCCAACCTAACCTAACCTAACCTAACCTAACATCTAATCTAATCTAACATCTAACACCTAACCTAACCTAACCTAACCTAACCTAACCTAACCTAACTTAACCCAACCTAACCTAACCTAACCTAACCTAACCTAACCAAACCTAACCTAACCAAACCTAACCTAACCTAACCTAACCTAACCTAACCTAACCTAACCTAACCTAACCTAACCGAACCTAACCTAACCTAACCTAACCTATCCTAACCTAACCTAACCTAACCTAACCTAACCTAACCTAACCTAACCTAACCTAACCTAACAACCTAACCTGACCTAATCTAACCTAACGTCTAATCTAGTCTAACAGCGAACATCTAACTTCCCATTTATTATATTCTAACATCTAACATCTAACCTAACCTAACCTAACCTAACCTAACATACCCTAACCTAACCTAACCTAACCTAACCTAAACTAACCTAGCCTAACCTAACCTAACCTAACCTAACCTAACCTAACGTCTAATCTAGTCTAACATCGAACATCTCACTTCCCATCTAATATAATCTAACATCTAACATCTAACCTAACCTAACCTAACCTAACCTAACATAACCTAACCTAACCTAACATCTAATCTAATCTAACATCTAACATCTAACCTAACATCTAATCCTAACCTCACCTAACCTAACCTAACCTAACCTAACCTAACATCTAATCTAATCTAACATCTAACATCTAACCTAACATCTAATCCTAACCTAACCTAACCTAACCTAACCTAACCTAACAACCAAACCTAACCTAACCTAATGTAACCTAACCTAACCTAACCTAACCTAACAACCTAACCTAACCTAACCTAACCTAACGTCTAATCTAGTCTAACATCGAACATCTAACTTCCCATTCAATATAATCTAACATCTAACATCTAACCTAACCTAACCTAACCTAACCCAACCTAACCTAACCTAACCTAACCTAACATCTAATCTAATCTAACATCTAACATCTAACGTAACATCTAATCCTAAACTAACCTAACCTAACATAACCTAAGCTAACCTCTAATCTAATCTAACATCTAATATCTAACGTAACATCTAATCTAATCTAACATCTAACACCTAACCTAACCTAACCTAACCTAACCTAACCTAACCTAGCCTAACCTAACCTAACCTAACCTAACCTAACCTAACCTACCCTAACCTAACCTAACCTAACCTAACCTAACCTTACCTAACCTAACCTAACCTAACCTAACCTAACATAACCTAACCTAACCTAACCTAACCTAACCTAACCTAACCTAACCTAACCTAACCTAACCTAACGTAACCTAACCTAACCTAACCTAACCTAAACTAACCTAAGCTAACCTAACCTAACCTAACATAACCTAACCTAACCTAACCTAACCTAACCTAACCTACCCTAACCTAACCTAACCTAACCTAACCTCACCTCACCTAACCTAACCTAACCTAACATACCCTAACCTAACCTAACCTAACCTCACCTCACCTAACCTAACCTAACATCTAATCTAATCTAACATCTAACATCTAACCTAACATCTCATCCTAACCTAACCTAACCTAACCTAACCTAACTAACCTAACCTAACCTAACCTAACCTAACCTAACAACCTAACCTAACCTAACCTAACCTAACGTCTAATCTAGTCTAACATTGAACATCTAACTTCCCATTTATTATAATCTAACATCTAACATCTAACCTAACCTAACCTAACCTAACCTAATATAACCTAACCTAACCTAACCTAACCTAACCTAACCTAACCTAACTTAACCCAACCTAACCTAACCTAACCTAACCTAACATCTAGTCTAATCTAACATCTAACATCTAACGTAACATCTAATCCTAAACTAACCTAACCTAACCTAACCTAACATCTAATCTATTCTAACATCTAACATCTAACTTAACACCTAATCTAATCTATCATCTAACACCTAACCTAACCTAACCTAACCTAACCTAACCTAACCAAACCTAACCTAACCTAACCTAACCTAACCTAACCTAACCTAACCTAACCTAACAACCTAACCTAACCTAACCTAACGTCTAATCTAGTCTAACATCGAACATCTAACTTCCCATCTAATATAATCTAACATCTAACATCTAACCTAACCTAACCTAACCTAACATAACCTAACCTAACCTAACCTCACCTCACCTAACCTAACCTAACCTAACCTAACCTAACATCTAATCTAATCTAACATCTAACATCTAACCTAACATCTAATCCTAACCTAACCTAACATAACCTAAGCTAACCTAACCTAACCTAACAACCTAACCTAATCTAACTTAACGTAACCTAACCTAACCTAACCTAACCTAACAACCTAACCTAACCTAACCTAACCTAACGTCTAATCTAGTCTAACATCGAACATCTAACTTCCCATTTAATATAATCTAACATCTAACATCTAACCTAACCTAACCTAACCTAACCCAACCTAACCTAACCTAACCTAACATCTAATCTAATCTAACATCTAACATCTAACGTAACATCTAATCCTAAACTAACCTAACCTAACATAACCTAACCTAACATCTAATCTAATCTAACATCTAATATCTAACTTAACATCTAATCTAATCTAACATCTAACACCTAACCTAACCTAACCTAACCTAACCTAACCTAACCTAGCCTAACCTAACCTAACCTAACCTAACCTAACCTAACCTAACCTAACCTAACCTAACCTACCCTAACCTAACCTAACCTAACCTAACCTAACCTAACCTAACCTAACATAACCTAACCTAACCTAACCTAACCTAACCTAACATAACCTAACCTAACCTAACCTAACCTAACCTACCCTAACGTAACCTAACCTAACCTAACCTAAACTAACCTAAGCTAACCTAACCTAACCTAACATAACCTAACCTAACATAACCTAACCTAACCTAACCTAACATACCCTAACCTAACCTAACCTAACCTAACCTAACCTCACCTCACCTAACCTAACCTAACCTAACCTAACCTAACCTAACATACCCTAACCTAACCTAACCTAACCTAACCTCACCTCACCTAACCTAACCTAACATCTAATCTAATCTAACATCTAACATCTAACCTAACATCTCATCCTAACCTAACCTAACCTAACCTAACCTAACTAACCTAACCTAACCTAACCTAACCTAACCTAACAACCTAACCTAACCTAACCTAACCTAACGTCTAATCTAGTCTAACATTGAACATCTAACTTCCCATTTATTTTAATCTAACATCTAACATCTAACCTAACCTAACCTAACCTAGCCTAACCTAATATAACCTAACCTAACCTAACCTAACCTCACCTAACCTAACCTAACTTAACCCAACCTAACCTAACCTAACCTAACATCTAATCTAATCTAACATCTAACATCTAACGTAACATCTAATCCTAAACTAACCTAACCTAACCTAACCTAACGTCTAATCTATTCTAACATCTAACATCTAACTTAACATCTAATCTAATCTATCATCTAACACCTAACCTAACCTAACCTAACCTAACCTAACCTAACCAAAGCTAACCTAACCTAACCTAACCTAACCTAACCTAACCTCACCTGACCTAACCTAACCTAACCTAACCTAACATCTAACCTAACATCTCATCCTAACCTAACCTAACCTAACCTAACCTAACCTAACCTAACAACCTAACCTAACCTAACCTAACGTCTAATCTAGTCTAACATCGAACATCTAACTTCCCATTTAATATAATCTAACATCTAACATCTAACCTAACCTAACCTAACCTAACCTAACCTAACATAACCTAACCTAACCTAACGTCACCTCACCTAACCTAACTTAACCCAACCTAACCTAACCTAACCTAACCTAACATCTAATCTAATCTAACATCTAACACCTAACCTAACCTAACCTAACCTAACCTAACCTAACCTAACCTAACTTAACCTAACCTAACCTAACCTAACCTAACCTAACCAAACCTAACCTAACCAAACCTAACCTTACCTAACCTAACCTAACCTAACCTAACCTAACCTAACCTAACCTAACCTAACCTAACCTAACCTAACCTATCCTAACCTAACCTAACCTAACCTAACCTAACCTAACCTAACCTAACAACCTAACCTGACCTAATCTAACCTAACGTCTAATCTAGTCTAACATCGAACATCTAACTTCCCATTTATTATATTCTAACATCTAACATCTAACCTAACCTAACCTAACCTAACATACCCTAACCTAACCTAACCTAACCTAACCTAACCTAACCTAAACTAACCTAGCCTAACCTAACCTAACCTAACCTAAATTAACCTAACCTAACCTAACCTAAACTAACCTAAGCTAAGCTAACCTAACCTAACATAACCTAACCTAACCTAACCTAACCTAACCTAACCTAACGTCTAATCTAGTCTAACATCCAACATCTAACTTCCCATCTAATATAATCTAACATCTAACACCTAACCTAACCTAACCTAACCTAACCTAACATACCCTAACCTAACCTAACCTAACCTAACCTAACCTCACCTCACCTAACCTAACCTAACATCTAATCTAATCTAACATCTAACATCTAACCTAACATCTCATCCTAACCTAACCTAAGCTAACCTAACCTAACCTAACCTAACCTAACCTAACAACCTAACCTAACCTAACCTAACGTCTAATCTAGTCTAACATCGAACATCTAACTTCCCATTTATTATAATCTAACATCTAACATCTAACCTAACCTAACCTAACCTAATATAACCTAACCTAACCTAACCTAACAACCTAACCTAACCTAACGTCTAATCTAGTCTAACATCCAACATCTAACTTCCCATTTAATATAATCTAACATCTAACATCTAACCTAACCTAACCTAACCTAACCTAACATAACCTAACCTAACCTAACCTAACCTCACCTCACCTAACCTAACCTAACCTAACTTAACCCAACCTAACCTAACCTAACCTAACCTAACCTAACATCTAATCTAATCTAACATCTAACCTAACCTAACCTAACCTAACCTAACATAACCTAACCTAACCTAACCTAACCTAACCTCACCTCACCTAACCTAACCTAACCTAACTTAACCCAACCTAACCTAACCTAACCTAACCTAACATCTAATCTAATCTAACATCTAACATCTAGCGTAACACCTAACCTAACCTAACCTAACCTAACCTAACATAACCTAACCTAACCTAACGTAACCTAACCTCACCTCACCTAACCTAACCTAACCTAACTTAACCCAACCTAACCTAACCTAACCTAACCTAACATCTAATCTAATCTAACATCTAACGTAACATCTAATCCTAAACTAACCTAACCTAACCTAACCTAACATCTAATCTATTCTAACATCTAACATCTAACTTAACATCTAATCTAATCTAACATCTAACACCTAACCTAACCTAACCTAACCTAACCTAACCTAACCTAACCTAACCTAAACTAACCTAACCCAACCTAACCTAACCTAACCTAACCTGACCTAACCTAACCTAACCTAACCTATCCTAACGTCTAATCTAGTCTAACATCGAACATCTAACTTCCCATCTAATATAATCTAACATCTAACATCTAACCTAACCTAACCTAACCTAACCTAACATACCCTAACCTAACCTAACCTAACCTAACCTAACCTAACCTAACCTAGCCTAGCCTAGCCTTGCCTAGCCTAGCCTAGCCTAGCCTAGCCTACCCTAACCTAACCTAACCTAACCTAACCTAACCTAACCTAACCTAACCTAGCCTAGCCTAGCCTAGCCTAGCCTAGTCTAGCCTAGGCTAGCCTAGCCTAACCTAACCTAACCTAACCTAACCTAACCTAACCTAACAACCTAACCTAAACTAACCTAACGTCTAATCTAGTCTAACATCGAACATCTAACTTCCCATTTAATATAATCTAACATCTAACATCTAACCTAACCTAACCTAACCTAACCTAACCTAACCTAACCTCACCTCACCTAACCTAACCTAACCTAACTTAACCCAACCTAACCTAACCTAACCTAACATATAATCTATTCTAACATCTAACATCTAACTTACCATCTAATCTAATCTAACATCTAACACCTAACCTAACCTAACCTAACCTAACCTAACCTAACCTAACATAACCTAACCTAACCTAACCTAACCTCACCTAACCTAACCTAACCTAACATAACATCTAATCTAATCTAACATCTAACATCTAACCTAACATCAAATCCTAACCTAACCTAACCTAACCTAACCTAACCTAACCTAACGTCTAATCTAGTCTAACATCGAACATCTCACTTCCCATCTAATATAATCTAACATCTAACATCTAACCTAACCTAACCTAACCTAACCTAACATAACCTAACCTAACCTAACATCTAATCTAATCTAACATCTAACATCTAACCTAACATCTAATCCTAACCTCACCTAACCTAACCTAACCTAACCTAACATCTAATCTAATCTAACATCTAACATCTAACCTAACATCTAATCCTAACCTAACCTAACCTAACCTAACCTAACCTAACCTAACAACCTAACCTAACCTAACGTAACCTAACCTAACCTAACCTAACCTAACCTAACAACCTAACCTAACCTAACCTAACCTAACGTCTAATCTAGTCTAACATCGAACATCTAACTTCCCATTCAATATAATCTAACATCTAACATCTAACCTAACCTAACCTAACCTAACCCAACCTAACCTAACCTAACCTAACCTAACATCTAATCTAATCTATCATCTAACATCTAACGTAACATCTAATCCTAAACTAACCTAACCTAACATAACCTAACCTAACCTCTAATCTAATCTAACATCTAATATCTAACTTAACATCTAATCTAATCTAACATCTAACACCTAACCTAACCTAACCTAACCTAACCTAACCTAACCTAGCCTAACCTAACCTAACCTAACCTAACCTAACCTACCCTAACCTAACCTAACCTAACCTAACCTAACCTAACCTTACCTAACCTAACCTAACCTAACCTAACCTAACCTAACCTAACATAACCTAACCTAACCTAACCTAACCTAACCTAACCTAACCTAACCTAACCTAACCTACCCTAACGTAACCTAACCTAACCTAACCTAACCTAAACTAACCTAAGCTAACCTAACCTAACCTAACATAACCTAACCTAACCTAACCTAACCTAACCTAACCTACCCTAACCTAACCTAACCTAACCTCACCTCACCTAACCTAACCTAACCTAACATACCCTAACCTAACCTAACCTAACCTAACCTCACCTCACCTAACCTAACCTAACATCTAATCTAATCTAACATCTAACATCTAACCTAACATCTCATCCTAACCTAACCTAACCTAACCTAACCTAACCTAACTAACCTAACCTAACCTAACCTAACCTAACCTAACAACCTAACCTAACCTAACCTAACCTAACGTCTAATCTAGTCTAACATTGAACATCTAACTTCCCATTTATTATAATCTAACATCTAACATCTAACCTAACCTAACCTAACCTAACCTAATATAACCTAACCTAACCTAACCTAACCTAACTTAACCCAACCTAACCTAACCTAACCTAACATCTAATCTAATCTAACATCTAACATCTAACGTAACATCTAATCCTAAACTAACCTAACCTAACCTAAGCTAACATCTAATCTATTCTAACATCTAAC
This sequence comes from Dermacentor andersoni, assembly GCF_023375885.2. Taxonomy (NCBI): domain Eukaryota; kingdom Metazoa; phylum Arthropoda; class Arachnida; order Ixodida; family Ixodidae; genus Dermacentor; species Dermacentor andersoni. Next base: position 286,730 of record NW_027314764.1, read on the forward strand.
ATCTAACTTAACACCTAATCTAATCTATCATCTAACACCTAACCTAACCTAACCTAACCTAACCTAACCTAACCAAACCTAACCTAACCTAACCTAACCTAACATAACCTAACCTAACCTAACCTAACCTCACCTCACCTAACCTAACCTAACCTAACCTAACCTAACATCTAATCTAATCTAACATCTAACCTAACATCTAATCCTAACCTAACCTAACCTAACCTAAGCTAACCTAACCTAACCTAACAACCTAACCTAACCTAACCTAACGTAACCTAACCTAACCTAACCTAACCTAACCTAACAACCTAACCTAACCTAACCTAACCTAACGTCTAATCTAGTCTAACATCGAACATCTAACTTCCCATTTAATATAATCTAACATCTAACATCTAACCTAACCTAACCTAACCTAACCCAACCTAACCTAACCTAACCTAACCTAACATCTAATCTAATCTAACATCTAACATCTAACGTAACATCTAATCCTAAACTAACCTAACCTAACATAACCTAACCTAACATCTAATCTAATCTAACATCTAATATCTAACTTAACATCTAATCTAATCTAACATCTAACACCTAACCTAACCTAACCTAACCTAACCTAACCTAACCTAGCCTAACCTAACCTAACCTAACCTAACCTAACCTAACCTAACCTAACCTAACCTAACCTACCCTAACCTAACCTAACCTAACCTAACCTAACCTAACCTAACCTAACCTAACCTAACCTAACATAACCTAACCTAACCTAACATAACCTAACCTAACCTAACCTACCCTAACGTAACCTAACCTAACCTAACCTAAACTAACCTAAGCTAACCTAACCTAACCTAACATAACCTAACCTAACATAACCTAACCTAACCTAACCTAACATACCCTAACCTAACCTAACCTAACCTCACCTCACCTAACCTAACCTAACCTAACCTAACATACCCTAACCTAACCTAACCTAACCTAACCTCACCTCACCTAACCTAACCTAACATCTAATCTAATCTAACATCTAACATCTAACCTAACATCTCATCCTAACCTAACCTAACCTAACCTAACCTAACTAACCTAACCTAACCTAACCTAACCTAACCTAACAACCTAACCTAACCTAACCTAACCTAACGTCTAATCTAGTCTAACATTGAACATCTAACTTCCCATTTATTTTAATCTAACATCTAACATCTAACCTAACCTAACCTAACCTAGCCTAACCTAATATAACCTAACCTAACCTAACCTAACCTCACCTCACCTAACCTAACCTAACTTAACCCAACCTAACCTAACCTAACCTAACCTAACATCTAATCTAATCTAACATCTAACATCTAACGTAACATCTAATCCTAAACTAACCTAACCTAACCTAACCTAACATCTAATCTATTCTAACATCTAACATCTGACTTAACATCTAATCTAATCTATCATCTAACACCTAACCTAACCTAACCTAACCTAACCTAACCTAACCTAACCAAACCTAACCTAACCTAACCTAACCTAACCTAACCTAACCTCACCTGACCTAACCTAACCTAACCTAACCTAACATCTAACCTAACATCTCATCCTAACCTAACCTAACCTAACCTAACCTAACCTAACCTAACCTAACAACCTAACCTAACCTAACCTAACGTCTAATCTAGTCTAACATCGAACATCTAACTTCCCATTTAATATAATCTAACATCTAACATCTAACCTAACCTAACCTAACCTAACCTAACCTAACATAACCTAACCTAACCTAACGTCACCTCACCTAACCTAACTTAACCCAACCTAACCTAACCTAACCTAACCTAACATCTAATCTAATCTAACATCTAACACCTAACCTAACCTAACCTAACCTAACCTAACCTAACCTAACCTAACCTAACTTAACCTAACCTAACCTAACCTAACCTAACCTAACCTAACCAAACCTAACCTAACCAAACCTAACCTTACCTAACCTAACCTAACCTAACCTAACCTAACCTAACCTAACCTAACCGAACCTAACCTAACCTAACCTAACCTATCCTAACCTAACCTAACCTAACCTAACCTAACCTAACCTAACCTAACCTAACCTAGCCTTGCCTAGCCTAGCCTAGCCTAGCCTAGCCTACCCTAACCTAACCTAACCTAACCTAACCTAACCTAACCTAGCCTAGCCTAGCCTAGCCTAGCCTAGTCTAGCCTAGGCTAGCCTAGCCTAACCTAACCTAACCTAACCTAACCTAACCTAACCTAACAACCTAACCTAAACTAACCTAACGTCTAATCTAGTCTAACATCGAACATCTAACTTCCCATTTAATATAATCTAACATCTAACATCTAACCTAACCTAACCTAACCTAACCTAACCTAACCTAACCTCACCTCACCTAACCTAACCTAACCTAACTTAACCCAACCTAACCTAACCTAACCTAACCTAACATCTAATCTAATCTAACATCTAACATCTAACCTAACATCTCATCCTAACCTAACCTAACCTAACCTAACCTAACTAACCTAACCTAACCTAACCTAACCTAACCTAACAACCTAACCTAACCTAACCTAACCTAACGTCTAATCTAGTCTAACATTGAACATCTAACTTCCCATTTATTATAATCTAACATCTAACATCTAACCTAACCTAACCTAACCTAACCTAATATAACCTAACCTAACCTAACCTAACCTAACCTAACCTAACTTAACCCAACCTAACCTAACCTAACCTAACATCTAATCTAATCTAACATCTAACATCTAACGTAACATCTAATCCTAAACTAACCTAACCTAACCTAAGCTAACATCTAATCTATTCTAACATCTAACATCTAACTTAACACCTAATCTAATCTATCATCTAACACCTAACCTAACCTAACCTAACCTAACCTAACCTAACCAAACCTAACCTAACCTAACCTAACCTAACCTAACCTAACCTAACCTAACCTAACCTAACCTAACCTAACAACCTAACCTAACCTAACGTCTAATCTAGTCTAACATCGAACATCTAACTTTCCATCTAATATAATCTAACATCTAACATCTAACCTAACCTAACCTAACCTAACCTAACATAACCTAACCTAACCTAACCTAACCTCACCTCACCTAACCTAACCTAACCTAACCTAACCTAACCTAACATCTAATCTAATCTAACATCTAACATCTAACCTAACATCTAATCCTAACCTAACCTAACCTAACCTAAGCTAACCTAACCTAA